>NC_072463.1:13764201-14002411 GCF_027596085.1 Anoplopoma fimbria
CATTTTTCTTGTATAGTGAAAATCTTTCGTCTGATACTTATATAGGCCTGTGACCTTCATTTTTCATTAACTTCATGAGTTACAGCTGGTAGTTTATCAACACACCTAATGATGTCCTACATTCAGCTGCTGAATGGCAGTGAGTGAACTGTATTTCATTTGAAGGGTTGATTAGCATTAACACATATCTCTGTTAGTATTGCTTTTCCTAAGGAGTTTATTGTCTTATTAATAAATGTTGTCTTGGGTGGTTGATATAATGTCACTTTTGTGTTTGAAGTCATATTGTTTTATTTGCCCACTACGGCAATATATATCAAACTGGTGTTGGTTTATTCAATTTAAGAATGGCTTTTCTCTGTTTATCTTCATCTATAGACTTTATTTCAGTCTGAAATAAATTATGGAAATGTTAATAAAAGTAACTGTGTGGACAGGTGGAGCGGGCTTTTGTTTGTGTGTGAATATAGTGGTAGGCTATTCAGGGCTTTCTCCTAGAAATCTCCCTGGGTTAAGGCATAAATACCTACTTGGTCAGATTAAGAACAATATCATGCTTTGAATTGAAATAAGACAATTCTGGCATGCATGCATGCCTGGTGGGAGGGACTAAGACGCAAGGAAAAGACACAAGTGAGGGAAACGGGGATGCAATTAAGAGACTTAGGATGTACCCATAGTAGATATATCAATAGAGTTGATTGGTCTTCAAATTCTCTACCACATGAACTAAGGTCAGCTGCAACTGTCTTCTTTTAAAAGCAGACTTAACACGTAACACGCTAGATTTTAGTAGCAATTAAAACTTCTATTTTAGAATCAGTTTTTTTTTTTATTATTATGACCAGTATTCTCTTTTCAATAATACATTTTTTTTTGTTATTCCCTTTTCACTGTCTTATCTTGTATTTTGTTATCTTATTTTCTTACGTGTTCTTGTCATGTCTGATTCTTGCCTATTTTTTTTTTTTGAAGTATATTGAGTCTATGCCTCTTTTATAAAAGGTGCTATAAAGAAATGTATATTGACTTGACAGCTTTCAAATTTTATAGCGATTGAAGAGACTTTCTGAAGTCGTATATTAGTATGGTATTCAGTGGGAAAACAAAATTACTGTGAGGGTGCTGCACAAAAGTTGTACTGATGACTGCAGAGGTTGATATTGATAGCTGGTAAATACAATCTTACATGGGTTTATTCACTCTTTTCACAGTGTTCACATAGACAATGCCTTCTTTAAATTTAACTGAACAAATTATACATTATTGTATATACATGGATTTTCTTGCATTGTAATGTAATTCGAAGCATCTCTGTGTTATGGAATAACAGGCATTTCTGATGATCAAGTTATGCACAACAGAGAGCACAACATTGCATTCTCTGGGGATTATAGATTAATACTGAGGTATAAATGCTTTTCTTATCTGGCTAAATTGATTTAAGTGGTTAGCTGCCCAAAATACGCACACTAATGCCTTCTTACAATCCCATTTCTTCCGCTGCTAATGCTAACCCAACGCTCATTATCTTTTAATACCACACACTATGTCAGTTGAATTGCTGTGGTCTGTCAGTTTTTATAGGCTCTTTGCACTTAACATTCAATAAATGATAACACTGAAAGAGGCTAAATCAGCATATACTGTATGTTTAACAGTCCAATAATGTCAGAAAAATGATTCTTGCTGAGAGCTCAACTGGGGTGAGCGTGCTGTACAAAGGAGAGAAAGTAGCAAAGGTACCAGTGTCTTTATGGGTTTTTCACATTTGATTAGTTAGCTCTGGGCTGATCTTGACCCAAAGCGACAGAAAGCCTATAGCTACATCTTGTTAACTGCAAGCAAGCACATGACTTGTTGGGGTGTCATTGAGCAACCCAGCTTTGGAGTGGAGTTAACTTAGCCCCAGGTTTTGGGTGGATTATCCCACATTCCACGTTGTAGAGTGTAAAACCGTAGCCCGGGGCCCTGGCAAATCTAATGCCGTGTTCACACCAAAAGCAAAGCGTATATTCGCAATGTGTCTTCGCGTCAGTTTACTCGCAGGTCTATTTGTGTTTATTGGCTTCATTCGCGCTAGACTCGCTGGAGAGGGGGAGGGCCTTATCTCCATGGAAACTGTTGTCAACTCATCCATTTATTTCCGCCATCAACAATGCAAGAAAGAACTAGAAATAGCTACTATATCTGCTTTGTACTCGTTGTGGCAGTCCCAGATGTCCCGGGAAACTAAACGGCGTCTTGTCTGGTTCATAACATCATCCGGTGGCGCCGTATTCACTGAATCCAGCGAGCCACCCGTCGGCTGGTTTACTACAGCTGTATGGACCGAAAATAAACAATTTTACTGTGATTTAATTATAATAAATGTTTTCTGAACGGAGCTCGGATCGATGACAGAGTGACAGGAAGTGAATCTCAACGCTGATTGGCTTTCGCAACACAGCGTCACACAAATTTTTCGCCAAAATATTTCAACTCTGGCTAAGGAAGCGAATTTCGCAATTTCGCCTCATTCGCGACGCAAGGCTCGAGTTTGCGTCTATTCGCGTATATTCGCATCTGTGCATTGACTTTACATGTAAACTGAACGCGCGAAAAATTCGCTTCGCTTTTGGTGTGAACACGGCATAAGGGTACAACCAGACTGAATGTGGCAGGTTTAACAGAGACACCGTCTTTCCTTCATTTCAACAAGAAGAAACCCCCAAGAGTAGTATTGTGGCCTAAAGGTCTTAGACCGAAGTTCATTAAACTATATGGCAGCGTTGTTGTTCTCAAGATCGATTGTGGTCTTGAGAACGGTCTCGAGACCACAATATTTTAAAGGTCTCGTCTCAGAATCGGTCGCATTTTATACGGCCTTGGTCTCAGACAAATTGGACTCTTGATTTTATTTCAAGACTTGTCAAGACTTTTGTTTTGTAATAGCTCTGGATCCGGGCAGACTGGCCATCGGGAAGTACGATAAGACTTCCGAAAGGTGTCTGCGTTTTGAAGGTCTCCAGCATCATCAGTTTCTCTTTATACGAGGAAACTGTGTTGTGTTAAAATGACTGCCGAAAAAGGTTCAGCTATGGCGCTCCTCTGGTCATTAGAGAGCAGGATTGCGGAGCACCTTGGTAGCCAAATGAATTACAGCATGCTGTATCACTGCCAGTCCAGTGTTCAATTCAGACGTTGGGATCTCAGTTGCATTCCAGTCTGTCTCTATGCCGTGAGAAGTATCACACAAAAAAAAAGAAAAATCAAACAAAAGAAGACAGCAGGATGGTAGTATTTTCACATTCAACAGCCACAAAACTTCTTCCAAATGAGAAAGAAATTGGATATGTATTTTCAGCAGCTACTTCAGCCGGTATTATAAACAACTTCAGCCTGGTAAACTAGAATAAAAAACAGGATCCGGCAGCTCCGTTATTGGTATTTTATGGAGCTCAGCAACAGGTGTGTGTTGTCCAAATTAATTATGAATTGCAGTGAAACTATGTTTGTCACCGACACATTTCACTGTTATAGCTGAGGCTGGGGGCAGATGTGTGACATTAAACAGCTTGAAGGCATCATTAAATAAACACGCCTCTCTCCCTCTGCCTTAGATACTGATACTCCTTCCTTGGGCCTGGTTATGCACCACCAGTGTTCAGGGCATACAAGCTTTCTATGTGTTTACATGTCCTTGGTGTCTGATGTGAATGGCCTCCTTGATCTTTCTCCGGCAGTCCATTGACTCCAGGTTGAGAACTTTGACCTCTTCCTAGTCGACCCTGTTACCTTGAACCAACACAGTGGTTACAATCTCCCTTATAGACTACTGCTTGTCCTCAGATGCCTCAAAATCTTAGTTTAGGTAATGTGATGAAACCAGGGCCAGGTTTATTTACTGCATTAAAACAGCGAGATGTGGTTGAAAGCTTATAAGATACAGAAATGCTAATGAGTGGACCTTTGGTCTTAAACTATTTTACTGTGAGTGTGAAATCAGAGCAAGTGTACAATGAGTGATGCTTTAGAACAAGGGCTGTAGTAAATTGGAGCAGGCATCATTGAAAGTTATGTGTTATTATTTAAGGTCCACCAAGGGATGGTGGCTTGGTCAAACAACAGGACGTTTAAAACCAGAGCAAACATTGACTTTAAGCTTGTTACATAGCGTTGTTTTTCTTCTTATGTGAGAAAAAACACCAAGGACGCCTATTATTTATTTACGGTAGTCACATTGATATGGTTGTAATATTAGGTTATTACTTTATTTTTTAACAGAATCCTTGATCTTATTTCTAACCTTAACCAAGTAGTTTTGTTGCCATAATCAAACAAATTGTTTCACAATGTTAACCATAAGGCTCTGTGTTGTTCTGCAAGTGTGATACGAGGTTGATACCATCTGCCACAAGATTGTCTGTTTCTATATAGTTATTCTTAATGCTTGTCATTTGTGCCGACAGGTCTGATTTGATGCAAAATCGGACAAAGTCACAAAGGTTTGCCAGAAACACCTTCAGCTCAGACAAGGCATTTAGATGCAATTGCAAAAGTGGAGAATAGAAATGTTTCAAAATGGATTAGAAGAAAGTCAAAGTCGGAGCAAGTGTTCAATGTTCAGGAAGTATCAGACCTTTTAAAGTTGCAGTAAAAGGGTCCGTCCAAATGTTGAGAACAATGAAGCTACCACCCAACACATCTGAATGAGTCCCTGTGATTTCTCTTTCTGGGGCTGTTCAAGGAGGAACGGTTCTCTGCTCCAGCGTACCTCGCCTCCATGCTTCTTTCTGTGCTTGTTAAACACCGTGGGATATCCATTAGGGTGTGCAAGCCTGCAGCGTCGCTTTGGATCCAAATTCAAGGCCTGTGCCGGCAAAAATATCTGCTCAGGGAGGAGCGGCGCTGTCCCCCGCTTCGTCTTTGAGGGCATCTCCCAGGGGGTAGTTCTGCTTGGAGGGACGGAGACAGGTATAATGGACAAAAAGAATCTCACACCATCACTTCTACTGTGAATACGAAAGCTTTGTGTGTCATCTTAG
Source organism: Anoplopoma fimbria (assembly GCF_027596085.1). Classification (NCBI taxonomy): domain Eukaryota; kingdom Metazoa; phylum Chordata; class Actinopteri; order Perciformes; family Anoplopomatidae; genus Anoplopoma; species Anoplopoma fimbria. The sequence goes on from NC_072463.1 coordinate 13,769,229, forward strand.
ATATCTTTTTTTTTTTTTGTGGTTCTGACAGCTTGAGGTTACCCCGCATACACAGTTTTCTCCATAACTTTAAATTATTATCATAAAACTCTGGATCGATTCCTCTACATGCATTTTAAATGTAAAGGCCATACACACAGTCTTTGGAGAACAGATTATCATACAGCGTGGTCACTGTAATCATCTGCTTTCCTCTGTAGTCTTTATTGATAGGAGAGACTCATTCCATCATATTCTACGCGATCAGCTACATATTAACTTTAATTTCAAATCCAAAACCTGGCGACAAAGAATAACAAAGAACTACTAAGGAAAAATCTTTATTACAAAGAGCAATCTGTACTAAAAAGCTCAAGAGGAAATACTAAAAGTAAGGTCAAGGTAATAGGTAATAGGTAAAAAAAAAACACAAAAACCTTTTGGAGCCCATGTCTGCATTACAGGCCGTCAAGCATGCTAAGTGTGACAGGAGCAAAATAAAATACAAATAGCCTTGAAAGGTGTTTGGTGAGGCTGTAAAACAGGATTACCAGGGACCAGGGCTCTCGAGTCTGCAGGTAAGCATCTGGAGGGATTATACATTTATTTGGGGTTGTGTGCCCTAAATGTTGAAGTACATCCATTAAAAAAACAGAACCCAAAAACCAGTGACATAAAAAGAGCAACAAGCATGGATGGGATCAAACCGGTCTTACTCAGAACTTCATATCCTATGCGCAACCAAGTCAACGCTGATTTATTTTGCCGTTGTTTTGTCACTTTACATAGCAAGTGTAGTTATGTTACGTAAAAAAACGTACTGCCAAACCACCAACTAAAAACTACGTTGGAGGTTTATTTTGAAGAGATTGTATGCATGAGAAGAGCATAAACTGTATGTGTCGTGTGAACACAGAAGCTTATTTTGAAAAAACATAATGCATGTACATGCAATAATTTGACTGACCAAGCTGGCGTATTTAACAGGTTGGAGTGAGAATAGTTTGATGTAATTGAACCAGCTGTACTGCTTTTTTTTGTAGGAAGACTTTAGTTAGAACTGCTCTTAAATTGGCTATTTCTTTTATATTTTTGAATTATTAGAGCTGTGATGCCAGTGTGAGGCCTGGATTGTCTGGGTCACACAGCTCTCTTGACAACGTGGAGGGAATTATAGGCAGGGATCTGTATTTGATCAGCTTGACCTTTCAATTCACCCACTCATCATGGGGTCTCAGTATTCCATTGCACTCAGCAATTGCTGTTGCTCACAAGAGAGCAGCTGTCCACGGCCTCCCAAACCTGGCTCTGCTAGCGCCAACCTGATTGAGATAAACGTGGAGGAAAAATCCTCCAGTGGTACAGCCAGTGGATAATTAACCTGTGGAAGGTTGGTTGGCTGGTTTGTGTTGGCTGTGGCTCTTCGGTTATCACCATCATTGGCCGCAGAGCTGTGCTGCAGGGTTGCAGACTCTGGTGAGTGGTGATATCATGCCGGTTACAGTAATAAGGACAAAAGGAGGCATAGCGTTTTGTATTTAGAAACAGTAAAACTACCTTTTTTTTATTCACATTTTGAATGCTTTATGTTAGAATGAAAAAAAAGAATAGAGCTTTCAAACTTCAAAATTTCCTTCAGTAGCTGGCAGAAAATGAATTTGGACCAAAACTGTTGCCCCTAGCAACGGAATGGCGATGAAAGGGTTTGGACATATTTTATCTCTGCTAGGCGTAGTCTGAGGAGATTATGTGTTAGGTTTTGTGCCTGCTTCTGTGAGTTTCTCCGTCTGTCTGTTGACGTATAATCTCGCAGACTACTGGACCATCAGCCTAATATTTTCGATGCTCATTTATTATTATATTCACAAAAACCTCCCATGGTTTCTGTGATTCACACTTTTTTTCAATCAGTCATTTTTAAAGTTGAATTGTATCAATATATGTATGCCCACAATTGTTTGTACGTGTGTATCTATGTATGTTTGAGAGAGAGAGAGAGAGAGAGAGAGAGATCCCCCTCCCTCCCTCCCTCCTTTGCATGCTTGTCATTAATATTGTTGAAAGGTTATTTAGTGAAGCACAAGTTGAAAATGGAAAAGGTTGATACTTTCGAGATGGCCTAATGAGAACACACAAAACTCAACCAATCCGGCAAGCAAATCATGCCGGTCACATCATTACATGTGATGCAGAAAGTATTTGAGGGAAAAGAGGCTTTATTTTCGCCTCTTGTCTGTAAAAGGTTGAGATTTGCATATAAATTGACCATTTTATTTCTCCCACTGCAGCCCTTGCAGCCTTTATTTAATTTGCGGTCATGTTAATGAGTTCTGCTAGTATGGCACAATGTGGGACTACTTATACAGTATATTTGAATGCAGATTGTCAGTTTGGGTAACGGCCTCATTTCTTGATTCAGACTTCAGTAAAACCTGCAGGTTTTTGTATATGTTGTCATATTTTTGTATGCAAAGATTGGAAGAGTAGAATTTGCATTTCTCAATTATATGCCATAAACGATAGTTGCAATTGCTCCAAATCTATTTGCCTAATGAGGTCTTGTGTACATGGGAAAAGGTTTTTTTTTCCCCCTGCATAATGCAAACAATGAGGCAATTACAAGTCTGAACCATTCTATTTCATAATGAGGCAGACATCACATCCATGCAATGACCTGATGAACCTTGGATTTAAGTGTTAAGCCGTGAGTGTCTTCCTTGGTGCCTTGCTTACGTCCTGCCTACACAGCTACAACCCATAGGATGAATGGACTGCGCAATTTACAGTTATCATAAAGCTAAAGACCCGCAGGAGACGGATAGCCACAGTAAGATGATTCCCTTGGTAAACACTCACCACAATGGCAGGTGGTTTGGGGGTAATTGTGTTATAATTTCATCAATTATTGAAGGAAATATACATTTTTGATGGGATTAAAACAGTTAAATAAAAAAACATAGCCGTGGACTGACGAGGGTACACAACAGACGGAGCTATCCGACAGAGACACAGACATGATTTTTCTAGTCGATGCTCTGAGGTGACTAATGGAATAGAAGCCAGCACACCTTTGATCCCAGTCTGAGAAACCTGCAATCAAGAGAAAAATGAGGCTGTGCCCCCCCCCCCCCCCTCACACTGGATACTTCTACAAAAATCCGCTGACCTCATTTAAAAAAACAACAGCACACAAAACACAAAAAGAGTGTTGTTCTGGGGTCACACCAAGAGCAGCCACATAACGGATTTGTTTCTGCTCCTGGAAGAAAGTCCCCTTAAAAACAATTATGCAGCATATGCTTGCATAATCCGTAGTTTGCTCTCGGTATAAACACTCATAACCTTGAGTCAAAGTGAAGGCCTGCGGGACACGAAAATGGAACAAACTGAGCCGGTGCATTAACAGTGGGGTTGGCAGAGAAATTCCTGTTGGCCTCGTGCAATTATTTTCTTGGGTGGCTGTCACGGTCCTCCTCAGTTCAGCGAAAAGCAGCAGCCCCTCTGTGATAAACTGTAATTACGTTGCATTCATTCACGCTGTTAACATTAATCATGAAGCACTCAGGATCAGTGGTCAAACACAAAGGCGGGTTTGGATAGTGGATAAAAGCCAAAGCTTTCAAGTACACATCACAACTCAGGTAATAAATTCTTGATATAACGAAGGAGGTCAAGTTGATTTACCAAGTGTTTTATTTAAAGAAACTGTTTATTCAAATCATAGCCACAACATATTTATACTCACAAATGTGACAGTGAGAAATGACAAGTTGTATTGCTTGCATAGTGATACATTCATTAAAAAGAAATGACTCACAGCATTAGTCCAGATGTAATGTTTTCTTTCTATGGTGCCCCTCTACTGAGGCATTCTCACTCCCAACTACACCGCCTCTTGGTCGGTTACCCTAAGTTTCAAACTATGATTCAAACCCCTCTGCTCATTACATTTATAGTGTCTTTCAAAATAACTTCAGTGTTCACAAGAAAGGTACAGTTTCAGCTCAATATATGCAAAGTGTCTTTAAAGTTAACTTAATTAAGTCATATCCCTGCAGTAAATGGTCCAAATGCTGTTGAGAGTGTCCTGACTGAACTGCATGTATAAAGAAACAAAGCATACATACACACATACATTATACTCTTAGTGTCTTCCCAGTGAAAATCCAGAACAAAAACTGGGAGGAAGAGAACATAATATGCACGGTATAACATTACACTAGGATAAATGCAATTCTTATTAAATAGATAGCAGAGATACATTGTTTCTGTAAGATGGATATTAAGAGAGAACATTTGCCTCCCACACATATGCAGTTGTAGAGAACCAATTAATTCACAGTGTCGCTCTTTGTAAATGTTCTGTTGTATCTTTTATGTAAACTATTAATATGTTCACCATATCAGTTTACATAATAAACTGAACACACATTAGCTGAGGCTTTTTGTTATACCAAAATGCTGGACTAATGAGATCACCAAAGTCAGCAGGCTTTGTACTCTGGGAACCATGGATGTCTGCACAAAGCTCCACAGATGTCCATCTAATAGTTTTGGAATATGACAGTTTGAACCAAAGCGGTGGATTGAGTGCCATCCAGCTTTGGATGACATCATACAGTGTTTTCAACTGGATTTTGTGAGACTGTGGTAGGTGGACCTCTTACCCGTTTGGGGGCATACTCCAATTGAAGACATTTCTGTACATTTTAAAGACAATTGCATCAATCCGGAGCGCTTTGAGAGTAAAATTAAGAAGCTAGATCTATGAAGAACGTACTCTTGTAAACAATTAAATCATAAACACCTTAGTTGTATAGATATGAATGGTGATGACAATGGCAATAAGTAACACCCAAGAAGCATGGTTAACCAGTGTGGTGTCAAAGGCAACCTTCAGCCTGGAGCTTTCCAAGCCGACCTAGAGCTGGTCATGGCATACCAAAGGTAATGAACCAAGTGAGGGCCAGCCTGTGCCTGGGGAGAGGTCCCACACCATTAAGTGGCCTTCCATGACCCACGAGCTGAATATCAGATCACTTTGGCTTCATTTAAATTAGCTACACAATGGTTGATTGTGATTGGCCATAGGCTTGGATGTTAGAGCCAACGTTCAATAACCTTGATACCTGGCTTAGACGTTACCACTTTATAACCATAACATCTAAAAGTGTGGGGGGGGAAGATGTCCCCCCCCCCCCCCCCCAACAAGTTAAAAATAAATTTTCTTTTTCAGCACAAATGTTTAGGCCCATAAAACTAAATAAAAGCAACGATAAAATAGGAAATAAAACACCAACAGTTTAACATCATCGTAATCACAGAAATATGTGTAATGACAACGACCTCTTAACAGTGCATGACCAGGTTTCAGTATGTAATGTGAAAATGTTGTGCGACAATCACCGAATCAATATAACATTAGGTTTAGGCAACAAGGAAATGTTAAGATTAGGCTAAATTCCTTGGTTAGGTTTAGGAAAGAAGATATCATAGTTTGGATTAAATGAATTAAATTTGTAACTTTACCTTTTACGAAGTCTATGTTATTCCAAAAACATTTGGTTTCCCACAGGACACAAACTCTGATCTCCTAGGTGATAGTCCTGTGTTTGCCCCGTCTTCTCCGACACAAAATCAGAACACGTGACATGGCACTACCATGAAATGCGTCATTAAGAATGCAGGCTGATTATTGTCCCCTGCTAAATAATTGTCTCTACTTCATCCATTTTTATATTGCCCTGTTCATAATTTAGCGCAACAGCATACACACTATTACTACACGTGTACACAAAAAAATATCCAGCTCAATTTTGTTTTTCTTCCTATTTACATTAGAGGGATCATTTTATTTCCCTAAGTTTGTGAGCTTTTCATTTTCATCCTTTATTCATGGCTCCCTGTGGGACTGAAATCAGACTTGTTTCACAATGATTGAAACATTCAATCATTGCGTATGAATGGATTTATAAAAACATAGTATGCATGGATTTATAAACACATAGCTTTCATGCAACTGGCCCCAGAAGTAATCTTTTTAGCTGTAGGCCCTCTTTCACTGTGTTTTACTGAGGGAGTGGGACTTTTAAGCAATTTTACTGTTTATTAGTTGTTCTAGTCTTATGTTCAGGACTTGATGGTGCTCCAGTGATTATTACCCCTGAGAAGAAGATTGTTTTGAAAGCTTGAAAGAGCCTGGAGGTAAAACACCATCAAAGTGAGTTATCTTTGAAAACGCAGCTATTAAAAAGAATAGAAAAAAACTGAAGAATGCATATACAACAAAGTAGTAACATTGGTGTTAAATTAACTCTGAAAGGGATCTTGAAGATCCTTGAAACTCTGTGGAGACAAACAAAATGTTGCTGTGAAGGTTTTTCGGAAAGATTCAATGTCCTTGTTTATTTTGCTTTCATCAAAAAATAGCACACTAGTTCTTCTGTTTGCCTCAGCTCGATCCCTTTACTGTGGTATCCTCACTTAACATCCTGAGAAAAAAGCTTGTGATCAATACTGAGTTTCATCAAAGATGGTTTCATCTGGATTTGATGTCCTTGGTTTTTTCATTTCACCCAAACGTCATAAAAACACACCAAAAAGTTTATATTATTGTGTTTTTAATCATAAGTTTGCCCCTTTTTGTCTTTGGGTTTTAAAATATAGTAACTAAACAAACAGTTTATTTTGTTGCAATGGATTCAGGATGAAACTAAAAAATGTATATAACAGACTATGTGAATTTGTATATAAATGTCTCTAAGTGTGTAAGTATTGTCCATGACTGTGTATGCATTGACAGGTCAAGATCCTTATACCCAAAAAACGAGGCATAGCACATTGTGATCTGGACATACATATGAAGTATTACCTTTAATCCCTTAGTCTGTCACTATGTCAAAGAACAGGTTCATTTAGATTTGAAATAAACAATCTTAAATATAAACTTTGCAAACCGTCATTTGTATCATAATAACATTTGTCAGTAATACAGGATGGTGAAAGAGATATAACACACAAGGTACATGGAAAGTGCTTAACAGCATAACTTAAAGGAATAGAAGAAAATGAGATTATCCAAATTGCTGTATTAAAAATGACCAACCAACCATAACAACAACAAAGGAGATTCCCAATGAATTTAATGATTACTTTGTGAATGTTTGCTATAATTTAACAAATGTATTGCGGACCCAATAATGAGGGAGCATATACATGATGACATTATTGATATAAATTCTTCTTTCTAATGAAACTGGAAGACAAGGAACTAATTGACGTGGTATCCAATTTAAAGAATATTCAAATCAATCACAACGGTAGTGATGAATCTAAAGGAACATCCACAGCATGGAAAATTAGGAATACCCCATGGGGGTAATAATAGATTTTAAAAGGCATCTGACACTATTGATCCTAGATTATTAATGAGGATACTTGAAAAACATGGTTAGAGGGGTACCATACTCATGGCTTAGTAACTGTCTTGTTAATAAAGATCAGCATGTACAAAAGAAACATGTTAAATAAATCAAAAGTAAGATTTTGAAGAAACTAGAAATAAAATGCGCATCATTAGTTGGTAACATTTCCTTTGGGGCATGTCTAAAATGCATAACACACCTTGATGAATCACTTGATAACCTCTTAATCATATTCGAACATTCATTATAATGCAATGCAAAAATAAGATAATGTATTACAACTATGGGAATTATAGTACAATATAATACATTATGATACTTGACCTTTATAAGTATTTTAAAATGCTTTATAATGCGTCATTATTATAGTTACAAAGAATATGACTATTTGCTTATAACTATGAATTTACAGTCCTATAAGCAAATTAAAAAGTACTGTATGTATGTTTGTTAAGCATTATAGGCATGGACCTCATAGAAAGTGTTACTACAATAGTTATCATATTGTTTATCATGTACACAATCCATGCCCTCACACATCGGGCATCTTAAATCGGGCATCAAAAAAGCTGCTTCACACAAAAGGCATGGCCACTGGCTTATGAAACAAAATGTTACAATCCAGAACACAACAAAAACAACCAGGAATGCAACAATACCCAACAATGCTGAAACCTTGTAGCTTAGAGGAAAAATACTAAAACAATGTAGTATTAAAGGGAAAAATGCATATTTCTTCCATAATGTGTGTACTATTTGCAAACGTGCAAAGAATACATCGAAGCACAATCCCTGCTCTCATCCATCCAATATCTTGGCCAAAAAGCTGCTTGATGGGGAGGGGAAGGCCACTGGTGCCTCCATCCACAGCCTAATAATGCTGATGCAGCAGCTTTTATCTTTCTGAAGCAGCAAATGAACAGCTAAAGAATCTCCAATATATATTTTCTTCTGCAAACATAACATGGGAAGCTCTCTGAAGTTTGAAACTCAAACCTTAAAGTGGAGTGACAGCTCGTTATCTGTCATCCGCCTGCTGACATCAAGAAGTTCTGCGATACTTTCACCCATGCTTTAATCATGGGAATCATGGGAAACCTGTTTTATTTTTACAGTTTTTTGTGTGTTTATATGTGTTTTTAAGTTATTAAAGTTCAAAACATTGTTAAACCAAACGTAAAAAAAGTAAAAAGATGCGGATGGATAGAAACATTTGAGAGAAATGTGACAGATGAAGCTCAAAGCAACATTTTTTTCAAAAGCAAAAATCATGTGTCAAGTCAGAACCGAATGTGTCAGAGGAGAAGTCACAGATTTGTTTGATTTTTAATGGCGCTAGAGAATCTGTGGGCTGCGTCGCTTCCATGGTCACGGTCACACGATTGTGGAGACTGGATGCAATTCATTTAAATTAGCTATGTGGAAGTCTTTCCACTAATATACCTTAACAAAAGAGTTTAAAAAAGTTTTTTGAACCGGAAAGAAAGAACATCACAGTTCAGTGGAACAAGCAGGACTCTGAGGGCAGATCAGGATGAACCACGTTTGATTGTCACTGCTGTCTCTGGTGCTTTCAGCTGGGGCTCATTCCGGGTGGAATGGATTGGTTGCTCTTTTACTCTGTGGTAGTCACTTACAACAGTTTACTGATGCATTTTTTCCTCATAAAAACAACAACTCCTGGTAATGGTTCCCATGCTGTAATGATGCTTCATAAAATGTCATCCCTTAAACATTATGTTCGCCATGTTGTTAATATGTAATGTGCATCCTCTCTTTTTTTGAAGCCGTGTCACTTTGTTGGAAAGCAGCAACCGGCCTGAAGGGAAGGAAGCCAAAGCGTGCGTGTGATTATCTCCCGGCAGTGGCTTTGTTGCATGAACTGTATTGAAAGGTTATTCTCCCGGTTCCAGTGATTATAAGATTCAGCCACGCATCCATCGGCCTTGATTCCTCAATAATTCACTGCTGTGCTGCTGGGAGGCTTTTGAAGAGACGCAAATCTCATAGCATCAAAAACAAAGGCTGTGAGAAATCGATTCCAGGAATGACTGACTTAATTATGGGAATAATTGTACTAATAAAGAATGAAACTACCTTAATCAAGTGACATAGTCGATACTCCAGAAATACCCAGGTTACACTACAATGATGTGGGGGGCTAATGAAAAGGCAAGGCTCTCAAGGTTTCTCATTTAACACAAGCAGTAATTTCAATTACAGTACAACTGTGATTACAAGTAATTGAAACATGACAGCCGTTATGTTTTTCTGTGTGAAAAACCTACACGGCTGCAATTATTGTTAAAGCTAATTTAAATAATATTAAATTACTTTTACTGTACTAGCAAATGTTCTTTTTTTAAGGGGACATATCATTAAAAAGCCACTTTTTCAGTGCTTGTGCACATACATTTGGAGTGCCTACCAACCCACCCCCAGTTTTTTCTGCGGTTGCCTAGATCAAAAAATGTTTTGCTCCCCTTCTTGTGTCACATATTGGCTCACTAGAATATAGGGTGTGAAAATAAGCATTATATGTCCCCTTTAAGAATTGGATTGCCTGTGGAATTTCTTCTCCACTTCAAAATTGTTTTGTGTGTAGATGGGAATATCATCCCCTAATAGAAAAATACAAGTGTAGACTCTTTCTTTATTGTAGATTAATAATTTCATAAATGCAACAAATATGGTATCGTTGTGATGTAGATACTGTAAAACTGTAGGACATGCACAGTGGCGCTCTCCATGGTGCTGATCCTGCTGCAGAGAGGGAGCTGTCCAGAGTTCTCTGGAGCCTCCAGCCATATATACTGAGACCTGTGTCTTCAGTGTCCTGCCTCTCATCTGTGGTCCAACAAATACATTTCATTTAAAACTATAAGTAATGCTGATAGGCTTATTTAGAATTAATAGGCTGTCTTACCTTCATTCAGGCGGCACCATCCAATTCTGAATAGTTAAGCCAATGCAGAAGTGCCTAAAACTTGCATTCTCTCTAATGGCCATTAGGGGGCGACTCCTCTGGTTGCAGAAATAAGTCTGATTGTATAGAAGTCTGTGAGAAAATGACTCTACTTCTCTCTTGATTTATTACCTCAGTAAACACTGTGAATATGAGTTTATGGTCTCAATCTCTAGTTTCAAGTCTTCTTCAATACAGCATGATGTTCATTTAGTAAATGATGCTCCATTTAGAGTCAAATAGACCATAAAGCAGAGTATGCTTTAGGGCGGGGCTATTTAGTGATTGACAGGCCGCTACCAGGGCTATATTCAGCGTCTCTACGTCACTCCTCCACAGACCAGACACGGTCATTTCCGTTCACTGGTTGAAAAAAACAAGATGGCGTCAGCCAATAGCCTAACTCAAGCTTCAAAACCACATATATACCAATTGGTGACGTCACAACAACTGCATCTATTTCTATATGCATTCTTGGTTTCTTTTTGGGGGGGGGATGGCTCTTTTAAATTCAGCAATTTGGAACAAATGAAACAGCAATTGGAAATGCCTTTTAATTGTTTGTTTCTGTCCAAGCCAACATCAATCAAAGTCTGAGTTTATCCCACAACAACATCTCTCTCTAGCTGCGATTCAGTTTTACTCTCTCTTAGTTCTGTCCACGGGACAGGCTGCGCACACCGGATGCTTTTTAGCCACCTCCTTCGGGCGCCTGTCGGATGTTTGTCTGGTGCTTTTTACGCTTGGGCTCTTTCATAGCAGTTGTGACCGGTGGAAGAGAAGGAGGGGGATGCTTCAAGGAAAACAAATGCACACTCCTATTTACGAGCCTAGACAAGGTAAGGCATGAAGGCTGAGACAGAAGCAGCACATTTAAACCATCTTCGGTCAAAATGTTAAACGTGGACTACAGCAATTTGGCATTTCAATTTAATAAAAGGGTTTTATAATGTTTGCACAGGTTTCATGGAATGAAAGTAACCCCGGATGGGTTTACTAGGAAAAGTCAGTTTGTAACTGGAGAAAAGCTTGATGTTTGAGTATGTTGAAGATGTATGGTAGTGCTGTACAATATGATGCAAAAAGAATATGGAGTTCTTACTCACAGCTGTATATAAAATAAATAATGTTGGTGTTGAAACATCTGGAGCATGATTTTTATTATCTTTACATAAATATGTTTCTTTCCAATTTAAGTTTAATCAGAAATGTAAAGTTGCAGTTTCACTGACTCCCCTTATTGTGTGATTTTCGGTTCGTCTCTTGGTCAGCAGCCCCAAAAACTGACTGTGAGTCTTTGAGTCTGATACCAACGTGTCTATGTGAAACACAGCAGGCCTTTAACTAACCCCAATGTAAACCTAGCAGCGTGGTTATTAGTTCTAAAACAAAGTCAACAACGACTTATTTTACCTTGGTTTTTTTATGTAACTTCCGGTCCTCATTAACTCCAATTACCCAAGAAACAGACTTATTTTATGTAACAAACGTAGGCAAACCAAGTGAACCACAAAACTAAAGTAAACTTATGTTGCAAGTTTCTTTTGTAAAAGACACTATGCATGAAACTGGAGGAAAATGATGCCGTCCCTGTCACGTAGGAAACTGGTGTTAGAGATGTACCATTTAGTTTGAAGCGTATGGACACGGACCAGGCGTCGGTATCTGATGAATTTAGAGTGTGAATCTGTTGCCCTGTAAGTATGTTGACATCTTGTATATTAATATATAGAATGGAATTGAAACGAGGCATATAAATGCATAACGAAAAGTCTATATGCATGGGGTTTCATAAATGTGGACATATACTACCAGGAAGGGAGAATATATGATTCCAGTATGGAGTCCACATTGTAAAAGTCTAGTCTATTCTCTGCGCAAACTTCCCATACATACATTTGGATCAGCCACCAAACCACAGACAGACATCCAGGGCTGCAGAGAAAAATAGTTTGTGACAGTATGTGATCCTGTCAGGAAACTTCACTGGAGACCCTTCACAGACCCTGGACAAAGCCTGTTTAAGCTCATCCACTCTGGGAAGCTCTACAGAACACTTGGCGACAAAACAACCAGACACAGGAACATATTCTACCCGCAGGTCGTCACTATATATACATATTTTTATATTTTTTGTTAATGTTGGTCATTGAGGCTTTTTTATATATAATAATTTGATATTTACACCTATTTTTTCACTACCTGTGTACATAATGGTCCTGTATAATCTTTACCTTAATATGTCCAGCTTTGTTGTCCTTATCACAAGCTTTTTCCTTTTCTACATTTGTGCGCAACTTACTTGTCGATCAAATCTGATTCTGATGCTTGTCGTCAACAGACCTAACCAATTCCAGAGGTTGATTTGGCCTTTCCTGTTTTTAATGTGATTTTTGATTAATAAGAAATACATTTCTGTGCATGTTTTTGGAATCCTTTTTGTAACGGCTTTTACAAGCCGCTGATCTTACAAACAATTGTTTGTAAAACTGCTGCAGTGCTTCACCTTTTACAGCCATCTTTAATCCCACAGACAGTAAGTGTTTCATACTCAACAGATAGAGTCTGGGTGTACAATTGCTTTGACCTAGACCACAGTTTGTATGCTATGCTATGACAATTCTGAGGTGCTCGCAGTATTATTTCTGTCTCCTATAGTTAGAGGGTTAATAAGTGAAGGTAAAACCAGTGCTCAGTTTATGAACCACAACATCCTCCATCCCAACAGACCATTCTCATCATCACACCATCATAAAGCAATTTCTGGGCCGAGGCAAAGTCATTCCCAAGAGCACCTGAAGGTTGGGGGAAGGGAAACAGATAGGCATCTTGGCAGACAGGTTACGTTTGTTACACATATTTTATTTAGATATATTACATGACAAAAGTTATTCAACAGAAAAGCAACAGATTATGAGCGTTTTCCCACATTAGAATCCCATTTTGACAAGTCTACTGCAACATTGCGTGGGTTCAACAAATCATCGGGCTGTTTAGGCTTTAGCTTAACTCTGCGCACAAACTCTCTGTTTAATCTTTTGCGCAGAATCCCAAATTGTGCATTTTTTGGGGCGGATTCAGGTGGAGAAAGAAATTGTACAATGAAATCAAACGATTTTGTGTTGTAAATAAAATGATAATATAAAAAAATGGACTCCAAGGCTTAGCGAGAGGCTGATACTGAGTGCAGTACCAGCTGAGCCGCCATCATGCCCCCACCTGCATGACCTCGGCTAATGCGATCACGACTGGCTCTGAATGTTCCTCTCCAGCCACACTACACATAAGGCTCGCTTATTGGGTTGGTTGTTCTTTCTTTTAAGAACAGCTTATCCGCAGTGTGAATGGGTAATTAAATTGCTGGTAATTATGTATTGATCTGGAGCTTAAATGCTTGCGAGGGTTGGGTGTTTAATCGTTAGGGGCTGTCAGTCACTCGTGCTGTTTATGAGGGGGAAAGAGAAGAGGCTGAGGAGAAGGGAAGAAAGGCAGAGAATGAGGACACACAGAGAGAGAGAGAGAGAGAGAAGAGAGAGAGAGAGAGAGAGAGAGATGTAGGCAAACAGGCTAAATAAAGACAGAGGAGACAGCGTGATCGTAATTGCTGTCATCGTCTTCAAGTGTTTTTTTGTTCTTCCTCTAATCCCTTTTTGATGTACAGAAAAAAAAAAGGATGGGATTGTACATTTCTGCGTTTTTTGCCTTCAGTCAGAGCAGGTGATGTAGTTCAACGTGCGAACATTATTGAAAAGCAATGACGAATATAACAAGCTAGAGTAAATGTGGGTGGTAATGCTGGTGGTGGTGGTGGATAGGTCAAACAAACACAGCACTTACAACTGCTGTTCATGCCCCGTTTGAACCCAAAAGTAGTCCTCCATTCTACAATTGTTAACGTAATTACGTTATTTGCTGTCTAAGAGCAGTTGTTATTTATGTAGGCTGGTTAAGTTGTTGCGGTTGTTAATTTACGTTATTAGTTTAACACAGACTGTGATCTTTTTTTTTTAACCAAGTAGTTTTGTCTCCAAATTATTTTCACAGCGTTAACAACGTGTTATTGTGCGTTTCTGCAAGCGTGATACAAGGCTGGCATGAAACACATTCCTGCAAAGTATCTTGGGTTTAGAAACGTCCACGTTCAACGCATCCTCTGGTTTGCAGAAAGGTACGATGCAAACATTTTTTTCAGTCGTCCGGGTTGTTGTTGGTTCCATTCACTGCGTTATTCCAAGCTCTTGTTTTTTGAAACGGATCCTCACGCATGCAGGTCAGGTCAGAACTTGTTTGCCTGTTTGTTAACTCTGTGGAAGACCTGTCCACCTGTCTGTGGTGTTTATTTTTCACAAGCTGTTGACCACTCAGTGCATGCTGGGATGGACACTAGACCTCTCAGTGACCCCGAGCAGGAAAAAGCAGGTAGAGAAGATGGATGGGGTCAGGCTGTGTCACATATTTGCCATCCAAAGAGCCATTGTTTGGGTATTTTCATGATTTTTATTTGAATGCATTCAGGAAGGAGTCTCAACTTTACAATCCAATTCACAGTAAATATCTCTGTTAGGCATAGACCGGGGGGGTCATGTGTTCGGTCTTGTGTATGTGTCTGTCTGTCTACATCTTATATTGCATAATATTGGACCAATCAACTCTTTTGGCCAATTAAGGCATGTTTTTGACTCTAAGGACCTCTCGTGGTTACAATGAATACATTTTTTTTCGGAAAAGCTATTTAATTGACTGATCTATACGAGCATCCTCCTATTAACCAGCAACTAGAGGGTGCAAGTGATCAGTGACTTCTTCAGTCTGGACTATTCATCTTTTCGCCGGGGATTTGGAATTATTCCTGACCAGATTCGCATGCCTTGGTAAATCACAAACAATGTTTGTTTGCAGTCCAGCGGAATTCCCGATCTATTCTTCCATCAAGACTGATGCATGTGACAGTGGCTCAGTGGGGCAGTGCTTAGTGTGTGGGCGTAGCGCCTGTGTGGTTGGGAAAGAGATATTGGGTGCTCTCAGGCCTTACCATTGTTGGGCGATCTGAGAAGAGGGAATGATTAGCAGTGCAGTCACTTGTGACAGTAATTGTACAGTGAAAGTAACAGTTTTCATAAATAAACACTGCAGAAATACTCATTCAATACCCAAAAGTTCTTGTGTATTGCTTCCCAGTTACTGGGGAAAAGTGAAGGAAGAGTCTGTGGGATCACGAACCGGAGTGCAGAGTGTGCTGCTCACTGGCTCAGTCCAGACAGTGTACTATGCTATGGTCAAAAAATGTAAATAAATATATTTATGCATTGACTTCTGATTGGGCATGAATCTCACGTTCCAGTTTATTATAAAGTGGCTCTAGATTTGATGGTATTATATCCTTTAATTCTTAGTCATCTGGTTTATGGCTTTGGTTATGAGCTAATAAATGCTATTAAATAACGGACCCCATAGAGTGGGAAATACCTGTGCTGTATATTAATATGTAATAATATGAGACTGTCTTCCTTATAGGTTTACCTACATAAAGGACCTCTAGCGGGCCCTATGATTGTTCCTCTTAGTCAGAGACTTATCCGTTATTGATGCTGCTAAATCTCTTAAGGATAAGGTCTCTGCATAGGTCAATACAGCGTCAACCACTCAGGAGACCACTGTTCATTTATAGTTTACTTCCAACCGTCAAGTTTTATTTCTCTCAACCATGACCTTGATGTTTTGTCCCAGCCTTGAAGCTGCAGACACCTTGTGTCTTCAAGGTTTTTCAGCCAGCAACTTTACAGTTTCAATTCACTCTAACCGTTCTCATTGAACGTCCAGCAGCAGCAGGCAACTATTTCCCTGAGTTAAGCTCTTGCAACAGACTTTATTTTACTTGCCCGAATCCAAACAGAGCTAAAATTACAATGAATATCAGACTAGCATTTCTCAGGTGGCCAGAAAAAGACTTAAAATATATCCATATGATGCTCTGTGTCTGCCTGATCTATTAATAGGCAAGTGTTTCTTAACAGGTGGCCATGGCGCAGTGGAGAGCAGGGTAGTTCTCCAATCAGAGTATCGGTGGTTCGATACCCAGCTTCAGCAGTCAATGTCGCTGTGTCTTTGGGCAAGCCACTTAACCCCAAGTTGCTCCCGAAGGCTTGCCATCGGTGTGGACTGGATTTTGTATGAATGTTAGTTAGAGTCTGATGGTGGCACCTTGCATGGTAGCCTGTCATCAGTGTGTGAATGGGTGAATGATATGTAATATAAGCTTTGAGCTACTGATTGTAAGTCGCTTTGGATAAAAGTGTCTGCTAAATGACTGTAATGTTTCTAAGGTGTTAATGTGGCTGAGCTAAATGTTCATTGTAGTAAGTTTAGAGAGATCTTTTTTGCCTAAACCCAACCTTCCCTACATTTAACAGTCATGCAAATCATTTTTGGAAATAAAGTTATAACAAGGTTTTAGAAAAAACTGACAAACGATGTTGCTCTTCATATAGGGGACCTAACCAGAGCTCATATGTCATTTTTTAAGGCAATGACAAGTAACATACATACTAGGCGGATGACAGCCAGGTGACATGAAGTCCACCATAATTGGTTGGTGTACATCAAACAGTAGTTTTTTTACAATTATGTTTCTGTATGGAAGAGAAGAGTCACAATAATTTCACCTGCAGATGTCCTGAAATGTAAAAATGATGAGTCACTCCCTCATATTTCCTTTTCTGAGGAGCACATTCATTATGTGTTGATGAAATGTTTGTCTGGGTTTCCACAGTACTTCTGCGTTTCAATAATGAGGTTTATTGCTCCTGCGCCACAGCGGTTACATTTCCTACATGTCAATACCATAATTCATATACAAGGATGTACAGTATTTCCCACTTACAATGCAGCTACCGCACACTGCAACGTCAGCACTCAGACCTGGGGAGGTAATTGCCAGCTGCAAAAGTTAAATTAAATTTGCCCAAAAGATGCTGAAAACATTCTATTGTACTTTCCTGCAAATCAGGAGTGCTGTGGAAAATCTGTTTACGGTGACAAATATCTAAGTGATAATCTGACAGCAGCTCGTAAAGTCGCTTTCATAGAGGCAGGATTAAAGAGAGGAAAATTATATAAATGTTTCTTTCACATTGTCCCCCCAAGCTAGGCCTAAGGGGGTACAAATACATCTGTAGTTAGCCTGTTTGGTTGGGGAAACATAAAAAACATGATGCAAAGCCAGTATATGCAATGCTCACTTTCAAAACAAAACTGGTATGGAATGAAATTGCATCAAATGTATACAGTAATTAATATACATTTTCATGCAACCACTTTATTTTCATAGAAATTGTGAATGGTTGAAGTCGAGTTCAAACTGTGGCAAGTGTTTCTGCTACACTCACAAGTACACCACAGGAGAAAGAACGATCCTAAAATAGCACATTAAGCTATCAGCAGGAAAGATAATTACACTGGAAAGTGGTTCTAAAGATCCTACACACAGTGTTGTACATATATATGTCTGTGACAATGTCAGGGCAAGCCAAGGCTTATGTACTATACCTGTATACATGTTTCTAAGCAAATTTGGGGATAGAAACTAAACCAGCATTACTGAGAGCTAATGAGGAAATCAAAATGAGAGGTTGCTTTTGTGCTTTGAACTCCCTGAATTACAAGAGTAATGGGTGGAAGATGTGAAGCTGGATCATAGTTTAGCTCAGAGTGCAATTACCAGTAGACATTAACATATTGTGATCTGGTTGGAGCCCTGGATTTTAATAATATTTCACAGAATCCATGTGTGGGGGCTTTCTAAATTTCACAGAATCTGTGGAAAACTGCATCTCTGGAGCTCAGCCACAGTGAGTTGTCTATTTTAAGTGGTGTATGAGAATGTGCCACAATTCTGCTTTTAACAATCATATTGGATACAGTGTTTTCAAAGTGCTGCAGAAATTTTAAGGACAATCAAGTCCAATCAGTTTAATTAAACACAGCTGGACTCCAATGAAGGAGTAGAACCATCTCAAGGAGGATCAGAAGAAATGGACAGCATGTGAGTTAAATATGAGTGTCACAGCAAACACTTATGACCATGTGATATTTCAGTTTTTCAGGGTGTCAAGATGGGTTGCTGAGTGTACATTAATGCGAAAAAAAATGAACTTTTTCGATTTTAGCAAATGGCTTGAAACAAAGAGTGAAAAATTTAAAGGGGTCTGTACCCACTTGTGACAATCAACCTCCATGTTTCTAAGCAAATTTTGATTTTGCTTTTGTGCTTTGAACTCCCTGAATTACAAGAGTAAATGGTAGCTCAGAGTGCAATTACCAGTAGACATTAACATATTGTGATCATTAGAATCTGTGGAAAAGAGTTGTCTATTTTAAGTGGTGTATGAGAACAGCTTGCCATGTGGCTGTTTAACAATCATATTGGGTCAACAAAGTTTATTCAACCTCCATTGATTTTGACAATGTAGCATTATCAGGGTAACGTTCTATTGTCCCTTGGATCAGCAGTCCCCAACCTTTTTTGCGCCATGGACCGGTTTCATGTAAGACAATATTTTCACGGACTGGCCTTCAAGGTGTGACAGATAAACGCGACAAAATAAAATGATACGACTGGCATGAAAACAAATATAAAATGCATAAAAAATACAACTCACCACAACGCTGAATCAGTGGGAGCCCTGAGCATGTTTCTCTGCAACGAGACGGTCCTATCTGGGGGTAATGGGAGACAATGACACCCAAAGTGTGTTCCTTATGTCCAGTCTACTCCGTAATTATGTTTTGATTGCTGTCACTGCAGAAAATCCCTCATTTTCGCTAGCTTGTGGGCTTAATTTTTAAGGTAACTTATTACATGACCGAGACAAGCGTCTTGAGATGTGTCAAGAGGCACAGGCGGATGTAATTGGGAGAAAATCTGGTCATTTTTCAAAATAAAACAACTTTCAGACTTTGATAATCAATAAAATGGAAATAATATAAGTTATTTATTCTTTCTGTGCGGCCGGTTGGAGACCGCTGCCTTGGATGACGGTATGCTGTTATCTCAATCCGTGTTTGAGAACTGTAGAAAAACGAGTACCAACAGGTATCCAGAATTTAGGCACTAACTTCGTACCGAAGTATCGTTTCTCATGACATCCCCATTCTGCTGTGATGGTCCTGGTCCAATAGCTGGAACTCCAATAACTCTACTGAATCTGGACTCTGTCATAGTGGACTATTTTTCTGACCTTGTTCAGGGAGTATTTTTCCCTTCCTCCCTTTCATGAAGCTCAGTGAAGAGGTGACTCTGGATAAAAGCTACCATCTTGTATTGATTTCCCTTATTAAAATTATAGGTATTAAAATGATAGCTATCACAAAGAACAGCATTTAGAGTGAAAGAGAATGAGAGATACGGATAATATCGGTGGATGTGCCTCTGCCAGTCTTTCAGAATAAGGAACAGATATACTTCAGGGAACTCACTAGTCTCCTCACTCTCTCATTTGCATGCCACAGTGGGTCCCTGTCTCTTGCTACAAAGCAAATGAACACATTTTCCTGGGGGATCAAGTGGTCAGTGATCGGTAAATAAATAAAGAAGACGGATGCCTATCTGTCTCCCAAGGGTGGCATATTGACTGATTGACTGATTTAGCCAATGACTGTCATCTGGTCCGTTAATTCATCATTTTGTGTCAATGACACTGGCCGCTTTGCTCCACTAATTGCTCTAATGGATGAAAGAGCATGTGTGGGGGATTAATCCTAGGCAAAAAGGTGACTTTTCCTTGACCTCTAAAAGGGAATAGCGAAAAAGTATTTTTGATTTATATGTGAAATCTCCCTAAAAATGGATTGCTATATTTGGTAAAGATATTAATGTTCCCTTGGGAACAAAATATAAGATCTGCGGATATCATGTCTCTTAATCCAGCATCATCAACAGTTTCCTTTTTTATATGCCCAATACTTTTTTGTATCACCAAATGCCATCTAAACTAATGACATTCCTGTCAGTCTCTGCTGTATTTTTATTTCTTGCTAATTAGCAACTGTAATCACTCTAAAATGTTATTGCATTGGTGACAATCATTAACATTATACATGCTAAACACAAGCATGTAAGCAATGTCATTGAGGAGCTCGAGTAGTGACATTGTATGAAGACCTAAAACATGAGAATAATCATATTGTATGGATGTGACAATCAAATAAAGGACTTCAACCCAGGAGACCACAGTTTGGTTCCTTTGTGAAAACAAAGTTCAACGTTGATTCATTTAAATTTACTTCCCTGACTTAAACAGCTTGTTTTCCTAAACCTAACCAAGGGATTTTGTTGCTGAGATATGTTCAAGACATCTTGTTCCGTTTTGTTTCAATTCCCATTGTTAACCACATGTTTAAAATTGCGACCATAATCCTGGTGAAAATATGTTTCCCTTGTGAATTTAATTGTATGGGAACGTAATTTTTCAGGGGACAGGGTTGCTAATTGTTGTGGATCCCTTGAAGCGGGTATGTATTTGGAGAATGTAGTGAAGTGATTTTAACACAGTAATGATTTATCACATTTTTGGGGTTTTTAAAACTGAGCAGACTTTGGTCAGATCTGTTGTTGTGTGTCCATGTAGCCGAGTCTCTGCCTCTCTATCATTTTATCATTTTTCCTGACGTTGCCACATGCTGCTCTCATTAACACTTTTGAGACCTTGCTTTTCTTTACTACGCTACAGAGGGGAATATTGACAGCAGCTAGTTACTTTCAGACACTAATGCTGAATGTTAAATTTATTATCAGCAAAATACGTTGTATTATATAAAAATATATAGAGTTGTTAAAATGACTCCACCTTGACAAAAGGAAAATTTTTGCAAATGCATGTTAATGCTTCGGTAAAATTATATAAGTTTGACCAACATTACACTCTGAATGGGGCCATTCTGCCTGATAAGTACTTTTACTCTTGATGCTTTCAGTGCATTTGGCTGCTAATACTTGAATGCATTTACTTCAGTAAAAGTTTGAATGCATGACTTCTACTTTTAATCTAGTTCAGCACTTTAGTAATATTTCCATGTCCTTTATCATTGTAATTCAAGTGCTATATGAATACTGGACTGGGCTTTTTGGGGTTCGAAGCTGAAGGCGTTAAAATGGCGCATTTCAAGCAGAGCGTGTATACAGGTATGGACAGTATAATAAAAAATAGTAGTGTTGAATATTCAGTGAAAATTAAGCAAACAAAGGAAATGTCTTTGTTCTCCACATAATGAGCCATATGAAGGTCAGTGTGTAATATAAGCTAACCAATGCATTAATTAGAAGCTGTAATCCTCTTACTTCATTGCAAACAGATAACAATTACATCATCTCCCCATCATTCATGGCCATTAAATCATGACATGACATTTCACACACTTGCTGAGAAGTCAACTGATAGATTGTGGGAGTAACAAGATTAGCCATGGCGACCAAACAATTAGTCTACTATTCATTGAGGTTTTTTTTTCTTTTTCCATTCTATAAGCGTGTTGTTAATGAATTATTCAGTTACGTCTTCACCGCAGAGGCCAGTGTGTCAGCAGGTCACAGACACTGATACCCCGACAGCCAATCGACTCTGCGCCAAAGACGACAGATCAATAGAAACGGGATGACAAACTGAACTCCATCCCCTTCACCTTTGATGGATTGTGTAGGAGTCAGAGCGGATCAGGGCCATACATCTTCACAATAACGTTGTCAAGTGTGGAGGACAAAAACTGTCAAGTGGTGAAACTGTGAAATCCTTCCCTATTTTACGCCGACAAGCTGCTGGAATTGAAATGCAAATCATCAGGTGTGCTGTGCTCTACTGTGGCAACTGACAAAAACAGTATACCTTGTATGTTTTCCCCAAGAGAGAAGCTGCTGCTTTTGTGAGCTTCTAGAATTTCACATTCACTTTTTTCCATTTCTACTAGTGATTCTTTTTGATCTTTATCATCTGTATTATTGTTATTTTTATTAAGTTCTGATTTATAACACAAATGGCCATAGGCAAAAGGTGATTGCAAGCCAATGGGAGAGGAAGGACAATGACTAAATACTAATTACATGCTGTAAAAGGAGGTCTATAAAAGTGAGTTTTAAAAGGTGAACTAAAAGGTTACAATGCGGGCACTTTGCTATTCTTATCCTGCACAAAATCCCAAAAGTTCAAGGGTGTGGGAAAGGTTGTTGTCTTTAAATCCCTGCACAGCGTGTACCTGAACTGTACGTACAAGGAACAGGTGGCAGAAAATTTTAAATTAAGTAGATCATGTTCTGGAGGCAAAGAAGAAGATATGAATCAGTAATTTACTGCCAAGCTGACACTGTTACCAACATGAGAGCCTACAATCAATGCAGATGTTAGAATGCAGTTGCAGCATACAAATGAACATATTATAACCTTATGAAATAGAACAAAGTCTTCTTTGCATCTATCCAATTTTCGACATGGCATTTCTTGTAATTTAAGGGATGAATCATATACATAAAAATATATATATATGTGTGTATATGATTCAAGTGGTTGCTATTGTGAAACAATTGGTTAGGTTTATGCAACAAAACTACTTGGTTAAGGTTAGAAAAAGACTATGGTTCGTGTTAACAAAATTGCTTTTGAAATAGTTGGATTGACACATGGTTACAATCCAATCAGATGCCAAATATTTTTTTTAAGTGTCTGAACTTTTCAAAGCAAACTCCATTTGATGAGGAAAATTAAGTTAAATAGTGTGAATGTACAAAATAAGAATAACTTAAGTGCTAAAGCTTGTGGTGAGATTGTTTTGCCAAGGTCAAGACTTCAGTGTTGAGTGTTTTTCTTTCAAAGTTAAGTATGTTCCTGATGCTCATCATCAGGTTTCTGAAAATAACAATGATGTCTCTGACCTCCCTGTCCTGTCTGTGGCTCTAAACCCCAAGGCCCATTGGTTCTTAATGAAGACATACATCTTGAAAAACACCTCACAACAATGTAATTTTATCTTCAAATAAAAAGCTCAATGACTTCTTAATAAACATGGATCCTGTAGCTTTTATCACACTCAAAAAGGACAAAACAATCCATTTGTAGAGGACTATTTTCAGCAAAAAATGGATATACTCTTGGTGTTTTAACACAATGGTTCCCAATCATGAGGTTAAGACCCATCTAAGTGGTAACTGTGTCTATATCTGCATTGTGTCTCCATTTGTCTCCCACTCATCCTGCTGGAAAACATGATCAGCGCTGTCTCAGCTGCCCACTTACTACTCCTGCATTTGTCTTTCTCATTACCCCCTGCTTTCATTCTGTTGCCTTTGTTGTTGGTTTGCTATTTAGTACATGCAAGGCCATTGATTGTGTCTTGTTTACTGCCTGGTTTTGTCAGAACTTGTTTTCGCGGCCCTTAACATTTCTCTCCATGACACATTTATGCTTGTTTTGATCCACTATCTGTCTGTGAAAATTGTACTTTGACAGTTTGGTGATGAAATGGGCTTTGACTAAATGAAAGCAGTCCTTGTCTCCAGTTCCATTTACACAGGGACACTTACAGCCTACTTGCTGCACTTTTACTGTAATTTAACCGTGGCTAAAAGCCTTGTTTGGAATCATTACTATAATGACTTCTCTATAGCTCAAAGGCTGTGCACAAGAGGCACAACAAGGTGTCAGCATGAAATAAGAGACGGTGGGTTTATTTGCCATGTGCATTGCGCACAAAGTTTGAAATACAGCCAGTTGGCTGCTGATATGATTTATGTGAACATTGTGGGTCCATGCTTGCTGTGGTCTACGCTTTAGGAGAGGTTTAAACCTGAATAGCCTGGGTTAAAGTCACACTTAAGCCCTGTTGCGAGTTCCTTAGAGGCTGCCGTTTAAACAGCACTTGTGGTTTGGTCTTTACTTTTGTCCCTTAAAAATCCCATAAACTCCTGTGGAGGGCACTGTGTCTGAGGTTTAGCTTAAACCTGCTGCAAACATTGTTAAACTAGGGTTGGACTTAAACCTGCTGCACGCTTGGTTTAACTGAGGATTAAAATTAAACCTGTTGCACTGTGTCTGAGGTTTAGCTTAAACCTGCTGCAAACATTGTTAAACTAGGGTTGGACTTAAACCTGCTGCACGCTTGGTTTAATTGAGGATTAAAATTAAACCTGTTGCAGAACTGGTATAACTGAGGTTTATATTAAACCTGCTACAGGCCTGGTTAGACTGAGGTTACAATTAAATATGCTGCAGACCTAGTTTAACTGAGATTTAACTTAAACCTGCTGCAGACTTGGTTTGTTTGAGGTTTGAATTAAACCTGCTGTAGGCCTGATTTAACTCAGGTTTAACTTAACATTGCTTAAGACCTGGTTTAATTGAGGTTTAATTTTAACCTGCTGCAGACCTGGTTAACAGGACGGTTCATTGTTTTTTAAAATGTCTTGTCTTTTACCATGTTTGTTAACTTGAAGGCAAAACTACAATCTCTCAGGACATGTGGTCACTTTTCCAGTAATGTTGTCTATTGCTAGTATTAAAAGAGGATCTAAATACAGATCAATGGCACAGTGGGAATGAGAGGCAGAGCTGCCATGTCTCCTGCCGTCTACATCGATAACAAACAGCAATGGAAAGGAAGGAGAGGATGGGTGTCCTTTTCTGCTGAAGAACACTACGGGATTAAAACCCTACCTGATGATCAACTACTAAAGACACGCCACTGGATTCATTTTGACCTGAAGATGTCCAACCCTCGGTAGAAAAACAGTTTGATAAGACATCTAATAACTCCACATCTACACAATATAATCTTCAAGAGCTTTAACAGTAGACCTAAAGTCAAAATTTTGTCAACTACTGTTTCCATAGTCAAGCATGCAAATTCAACCTGTAAAAAAGTGGTAATCGTCAGCAAAACTGTTGACTTTTTCCAGGCAACAACTATTTACATTTATGCCTCCAGTTTCAAATCCAAACTACCCATCTGTACTGATATTTTATCAGCTCCTCTACAACAAACAAACCAAAGCAAACAAGTTTTGGGCACTTATGCATTGGCTTCATTTCAGCAGAGGGTTTGGCTTGAAGTAGCCCAACGCTTCAAACTATAACGCTCCCCTATGGTCACCGTACA
The DNA here is from genome assembly GCF_027596085.1 of Anoplopoma fimbria. Lineage (NCBI taxonomy): Eukaryota > Metazoa > Chordata > Actinopteri > Perciformes > Anoplopomatidae > Anoplopoma > Anoplopoma fimbria. The sequence goes on from NC_072463.1 coordinate 13,794,732, forward strand.
CGTCATTATTGTTGTGAATTTAAACACTTAGTTAGGTTTAGGAAAAGACTGAAGTTTGGGTTAAAATTGCATTTGTAAAGTGAAATACAGCAACATATTGTTGGTTTCACATTTGACAGAAACAGCAGTCTCCTGGGTGAATGTCCACTGTTTGTTCCATCCATCCTCCCCTCCACATGCCCTATGTGGGGTTCTTTTTGGTCATTAAACTACATCACCACACTACCAGAGAACTTGCTCTGAGTGTTTAAAATTACTCTGGATGCGATAACATTGGAGTTAATTCAACCCTTTAGCAGATGCCTTGTGAGTCGGTATCAGACACTGAAAAAAAAATAAAACCCACTGCTTGTTTACTAATCTGAAGGATGTGTTGTTACAATAACTCTCTTTTCTCTCTTTGCCCTCCCATCACATGGAATATCAGATTGGTATTGTGTGGTTGCTTTGGTAGTTTTTGACCAGTGTTGTAGCTTAGCAAACGTCTTTGCACACGAAGTCCCTATTGTTTGTCCAAAATCGCTTGAAAATAAATTCAACCTCGGGTTGTGTCAATAACATTTAGCCAGCAACTCTGAAACTTTTTCTGTTATTAAAGGACCACCATGAATGCAAATGTCATCATCCAGTATGTCATATGATAAACTGATTCACTTTGTTTCCCAGCACAAAGCACTTTACGAAAACTAAATCAAAGAATACACTGATGAGGAATTTAACTACAGATTGTGGCATGTGATTGCAGAACAGCTAGGAATCGGGGGATTCTTAGCTGCGAAAGATTAGAGAGTAGTGATTGTGCTCTAGGCAGCTAAACAATGGCTTCCTGATAATGTCACTCATTCATTAGCCCTGTGTGGGACTAGCGCTATCCATTGCTCATGCGTAAATCACTTTTTTCTTGTATTGCAAATAATCGCATCAAATAGAACAATAAAGCTCTTCAAACTTAACCAATGTGCTTAACCAATTTTTTTATCAGATGACGGATGAATAAGACCCAAAGAAAACATATGGACTCGGTGTGCAAAGACTTTTGTGTATTTAGAGGCTGAGTCAGAGTTAACCAGGAACAACTGATAAAGAGAGTGTTCCAGCAGAGGTCATGAATCCTCCAACACATTTTTCTCCCCATACGTTGGTCTAAATGCTTTTAAAGCACTTTCCACAGGACCAGGGTGTAACTCTGCTGCAGAAATACTAAATCACTTTAACCCTAATCCCTTTTATATTGTGTTTGTGATCCTGGAAGCCCTGAGCCTTTAAAAAAAAAAACATAGTTAACATTGTTTTATCAGCTTGGTAGTGCGTTACTTTTATTGATTTTATGAATGCTTATAAACATGATTGTGAACTCAACACAGAAGACAGCCACAGAAACTGACACGTTACTTTTGTTTGGGGTGTCACAGGAGTCATTTAACCACAAGGTTGCACACAATAGATTAATGCAGAATTACCACTCATCGAATCTTAAAGTCTATATTGATTTCTGTTATGGGAATTTTCTAACAGTTTGTTCATATAAGAGTTCTAACAGAAGAACAGAAGTCTGTAGGATAACATGCTGCACATTTATGTTTCTGTAATTGACCTTTTCCAAATAAAAGGAATATATATATATATTTATTCCTTCATAGCCCATATACCATTTAAAGAAGGCACATTTCATTTATTAACAACGGTTTATGAACATTTCTGTATTTTGTCACCAAACATCCAAGCCCAGTATGTGGTCAAGATAAGGTGAACAATGCAATACTTTACAACTTATTGGTTGTAATGTTGTCACAAGAAAAGAAAAGAAAACTGGAAAAACAACTGGAAAAAGGTTGAATTTGCAATTATTATTATTGATGGAAACAACATGATTTTCTCTTATCTTCATAAGAGTGCTCTCGACCAAAAGTAAGATGTTTGAAAACATAAGGTGAATCCAAATAGCTACTAACAAAATGAGAACAAGCCGTGGATATTGTATAACTTCCTGCATCAGGTAAAAACTTTTAGACTGAAGTAAAAATCAATAATATTAGCAACAAAATGTACGCATTGTGTTGAATGCCTCCCATCAGTGTCATATTATTATATCATATTTTTTGGGGTAGTTTATAGTCTATAACAGTGCGCCCTATCTCATGAGCTAATCATAGTTTTTATATGTAAATATCTAAAAAGTAACTGTTACTATGGCTGTAGGATAACATGCTGCACATGTATGTTTCTGTAATTGATCTTTTCCAAATAAAAGGAATATATATATATTTATTCCTTCATAGCCCATATACCATTTACCATAAATGACGTAGTGGAAAAATTGCATGAATTGGAAATACTCCAAGTTTAGTCCAGTACCTGAGCAGAAGTACTTGAACTACTCATTGCTTATCGGTTCATTCTTGTCCCTCACTGTGTGTTCGAACACGGAAGTGAGCTCTCCTGCTTTCTGAAGGTCAAACAGGGATGCGAACCCGCATTTCACGGGCCTGAAGAAGAACGCAATCCACGGTTGACTTTTTGCAAACGACAAAACAGCGCACGCTGTAACTTTATTTTCCAGAAGGAACCGACACATAATATAAATAGCAAGGCTATTAACACCGCTAAGCACACACACACACACACACACACACACACACACACACACACACACACACACACACACACACACACACACACACACTAATCCGCGCTCGGTCCTTAATCCCCTGCAGACGACGCTTCACCCGTTGCGGACCGTGCCAAAGTGGCTCCTTACGGCGCAACCATCATCGCCACGGATCTCGCGTCGGTGCGCGTTTTCGTGAAGGCGCAGTAGATCTAGCTGACCTGGCCGCCTCTCTCTCTCTCTCTCTCTCTCTCTCTCTCTCTCTCTCTCTCTCTCTCTTCTTTCTTCCCCCCCCTCCCTCCCTCTCTCCCTCCCTCTCTCCACCTTCCTCCCCGGTGGGCTCTGTCATACCCCCATGGTGTTTGTGCCATCTAGGGTTATCCGCCGCTCCATTGCAGTCTTTCCCCCCCCCCCCCAGCCGCGCGGACATCGCACCTCTTTCAACCTGCTCGCGCTCGGACAATCAAATAACTCCTGAATGATTGAAAACAAACAGAAAAAAATAAAAACTTTTGGGATGTACTGTTTTTTTTTTTTTTTTTCTTCTTCTTCTTCTTCTTCTTTTGGCTTGGATGAGCGTTTAGGAGCCTGGGTGAAGCACCAACAACAAGGACATACACCTCATACGGCACCGCGGGGAGAAATAGGGGAAACGCCGCCTGTGCCATGTAGCAGCGCTCTCTCCAGAACAGAGAAGAAGAAAGCCGCCTGGAAATACACAGACGAGCCACACACACACACACACACACACACACACACACACACACACCACCAGCCAGCTAGTTATTTTTACTTGAAGAAGAGGGGGGGGACTACAAATATGCTGTGAAGCTCTTCGGCGCAGCTTGGCTACCGGCAGCAACAACAACCCCCCAAAAAAAGCGCAGGTTTCCACAGCATCTCCTGGTTTGGAGGGGGGGGGGGAGGAAAAATATCGTCAAGGAGAAGAGAAGAGAAGTGTATGAGAAGAAGAGATATGCAGCTCGGTAGGAAGCTGGTTTTGCAGTTCTTCTCCTGGAATTAGTGGATGAATGGGAAGGGAGCGGCTGTAGCCTCGGACCGGGCAGAAGGCAGAACACACCGTGCGGTGGCGCACTATGGATACCTGTCCGTCCCTGAAGGTAAGGACTAACCTTTAACAGTCTGGTACGCGTGAGAGAGTCCCGGCTGCTCGGATGTCAGATTTTTTTGCAGTTTATTATGTTGCTTTTTCATCTCTTTTTTTTTTTTTTTTTCTTCCTTTGCGGAGGTTCTTCTGCTCACAGTTCACCTTCAACTCTGTTTGCAGGCGAATTCTAACGCACTGATTTCTGGTTTTTAAATGCAATATAGAGTTTCTGAGGTTTCACGAGATTCCCATTCCCCTTAATGGCAGGCGTAGTGTGTGTGTGTGTGTGTGTGTGTGTGTGTGTGTGTGTGTGTGTGTGTGTGTGTGTCAGGGTGGCTCTCTTGGATAATTACAGGTATCCACAGAAAGTAACCCGACCGGGTGGGAATCTGTGCAGCTGCGCGCGACTGTTGTTTTCATATCATTTCATTTTTTTTATTAATGCTGCATGCGCGAGGAAAGGTGCCAGCGTTGCATTGGGGGAATTCAAGGAAAGAGGCTGAGAGAGTTTGGATAGGTGTGCCTGACGCATACTAATCCTGGGTGTGTATCAACGTGCGGGGGGGGGGGGGGGTGACAATGTGTGTGTTGTCTTGTGTGTGAGTGAGAGAGAGAGAGAGAGGTAGAGAGTGAGAGAAAGCAGGAGAGGGGAGGGGTAGATTAGCCCTACTCTTTCCAAAAATGCTCCCCTGTGATTACAGTATTTAAGACGTTTATTACAACTCCCTTTAAGTTGCACGGATGGACTGCTTTATGCGTGTGAGAGCCGGTTATATCACCACTCCCCCTATGTGCTGATTATGTTATTAAAATAATAGGTTTTGTGTGCGCGCGCGCGTGCGTGTGTGCGTGTCTGGTTAAAGGCACCGCGGGGAAGCAGTGTAACGCCCGCCGCCCACCGGAAACCACCAGCCTCTTCCTCCCGGATTACAAGCGGCGGCGCGGCGCTTGCTGGGTCGCGATATGAGAGAACCCGAGTGTGGAGGCAGAGAGCCCGGCGGAGGCTCTGTTTCAGGACCGCGGACAGCGCACAGAAGTAGGAGGGAACTCTCTGACTCCCACACGGGGGCAGTTATCGACATTTCAATCGCTGGTGTTCTCACACACACACAAAAAGAAAAAGAAAAATATAATGTGAAGGGATTTTTCTGAAGAGCACTGAGTGTGGAGGGTTTTTCCTGAGCGAAGCCCTTTAGTTCTTTGACGAGATTTGACTGTGTTTTTATTCTCAAAAAAGAAGAGTGATCCTGATGCTACAATGACTCACTGACAAGTGCACTCTCGCTATGTATTGCACCTAGCCACAGTCCTTTATGTCAGTGGAGCTCACTGTCCAAGTCTACAATGGAGGTCTGTGGATGGACCAAAAATAGCTGAAATTAAAAGAGCCTTTTCACTATTTATTTATTTATTTATAGTACAGTTTGGTGCACAACTGCACATTACTTTTGAAGTTAGAATCAATTAGTTTACTTGACTCTATGTCATATCATAAAGTATTTTTAAATAACATGTTTGGTCACTTGGGGTCAGCAGAAACACAACATTGACGTATTATCGTAGTTGGATTTGGCAATCTTGTTAGCAAACAGTTGTTTATCTACACATCCAGCAGTTACAGAGCAACATGCTCGTTCATTTACAGTCGTGTTTGTGTCTGCGTGATCAATGTGGGTCCAACATTCACTTTGTTTTAGCTCTGTTTTTGGACTTATCCAACTCCTGAGGTAAATGTTTGGTTTTTAAGTTGCTGAATGCTCCTCTATGTTTGCCGACTGGTCTCCAGTTGTGTCTGTCTGCTGTTTGGTGATGAGCAGATAGGTTACAGTTGGGTTTTTTCTAAAGCTTTTTTCCAGCTGAAAACAGAAGCCTGCTGCGAGCAGAAAACAACCATGAGAGCGTTGAGAGTGAACCAAAACAGTAAAGTCAAGGTTGATAGTTTCCACATTGCCATTTGGTACATTGTTATTGTAAAAACATCGATTATAGACACTTAAAACATTAATGACTAAGTATGTGCAAAACTAAACACTTAACTGGGGGGGGGACCGCTGTTGGTGTCCTGTCTGAAACTTGACTTTCATTACATAACGTTAACGTTATGTAATGACCTGTTTATGAAATGACCTGTTTATGAAATTACCTGTTTATGAAATTACCTGTGTATGAAATGCTGGGAAATAACAGGACTTTCACCCAGGAGACTGTGTTAAACTCTACTTGTTTTAGGTCAACATTCAAGTCACGCAAAGTCATGTAACATTATGAAGGTCACGTAACGTTACGTAATTACGTTGTGTAAGGTGTATTGGAAAGTAACAGGACATTCACCCAGGAGACCGCAGTAAGAGTCCAGTGTGAAACTTTAAGCCAAAGTTAATGTTATGTAATGTTGTGTTTGTAGGTTTTCTAGGAATAGGTATGACCGCAATCTTATCCGAAACCTAACCAGGAAGTTTTGTTGCTTAAACCTCACTAAGTTGTGTCCTGTGAATAAGGAAGTTTGATTGTAAAAGAGGAGAAATTGACACGTGCAAGCCTTGGAGTGGGAAGCGATAATGTGTTGGACGATCATGCTATTCGAGCAAGAACAACCCAAGCAGGAACTGTTTAATTCATTTCTATCCCCATTGTATTCATCATTATTCAGGTCTCTAGTTTCTCATCGCCGTCAGTCACAACAGAACTATCAACAGCACTCGTCTGATGTGTTGATATCACCAGCAGTTATTGTCTGTCAACGCTTGATTCCAGGATGACGCCGCAGGGTTAATGCCTTCTGTCGAGACTGCTCGCTGAAATTGATAGGCCCGTCTTGACGGAGGAGATTAACCCGCGATTGCTAGGCAAACGCAATTTACGGGTGCGGCAGATGGATGCTGAGGATGCACTCAGAAGTAGGCCAGTTTTACCTTGGGGAGAAGCCTCGACACGCACAGAAGGCTCCCGGAGAACGTTAGAGCGACGTCGTTTTTGCAGGGGGGGGGAATGGGGAATCAGAGGACTACTTCATTAAGCGCCACATTGCGGTGAAATAATAAAGGGGGAATCAATTCCTGCTCACACGGAAGAGCTTAGACGGAAGGCAATTGATGTTCAAAAAATGAGGTGGAAAATGACTTGGGATTTAGTCCTAAACTCTCTGCGGCGTCTCCGCCCGGCTCTCATCTCCATGTCTGCTGTGGGGTGAATTCCTATTCCAGAAAACTCTCTCCCCTATGGCACCAGGCCAGCAGGGGGGAGGAGCCAGAATGCACGCTGTCAGATCTGTTTGTAAAATAATGAACACCCGGTGCAGCACTTCTTGGTGAATGCAGTGCAGCTTCAGGGATGTTTTTTTTCACACGCTCCTTCACCTCAAATCTCTACGCATTAGAGGCAAACATTCCCCTTTATTGATTTCAATGTTGGTGCCTGGTGACCACGGTCCACCTGTCACTTCTTACAGCGTTTATTGAGAAATCAGCTGCTCGGGGTGGAGCCCCAACTTTTGTAGGAATGGACTTGTCGAGGTTGGTTGTTTTAGGTAATCTCAATTTCTTTGCAATTTGTCAGCACAGAAAAAACATAACCGCACCCTTTAAAAAAAATCCTCAGCTCCCATTCACATGGCGGTTACATTTAGAAATATTATCTGACATTCAGTATGACAAGGAGACATCAGGATCGCTTTGATAACAGTTAACTGTCTTTTTTGGCATGTTTTAGCCCGCTAACTACTAGTAACCTTCAATATTCCAAAGAATACAGTTGTTTTCTTTCCTACTTGTATTGGCAGCCATTGTTTTGGTTTTCACATCATATCCATAACTATAAAACTCAGCTTACAGAATATCTAGCTAGAATTGCACTCAATTTTAGTATGTTTTTTTTTAAAGTCAAAGTTGGGTTGTTATTGCACGGTAATGCAGATGAGAGAAAGAAGCATTGAAATGCAGTCTGGATGGTGCATTCTGGTCCTGGTGGGAAATTGTGATATGTGAGAGTTACTTATATAACATCAATGCACCAACGTATGAAATTGATTTACGAATACAAAACAGTACCTTAAGTACGGATGATGTGAAGAGGATATGGTAGCGTTTGGCGTTGAACAAAGGCGGCTGTTCTTTGCCAGCTGCCTCTCTGGTCTCCAGTGTGGGACCTGGAGCTTCCCACCAGCTGAGCTGAGAAGGAGTTCCCCTGAAGCCTTTTAACAACACTGTACTGCTTTTACTGCATGTGCATTCCCTCAACAACAACCTACCCACTACCTACCTACCTACTTACTTAATTATCTATCTATCTATCTATCTATCTATCTATCTATCCACCCATCTACCTACCTTCCTACCTATCCATCCATCTGTCCTTCTCTTAAGCCAAAAGTACAAATGTATTAGCATCAAAAAACACAAAGAGTTTATGTAGTATTTTCATCATACCAGCAGTTTGGCTGCCCTCTCTTAGACAATTAATCCACTAATCAGTTGTTTTGGTCTCAACCGATTTAAGATATATTTTGCCAAATTAGTCTTTTTTTTTAATGCAGAACATCTCTGGTAAAAAAAACTATATTTAAAGTGGTGCTTTTGTGTCGTTCTTTTTGGAAAAACTCAGTTTTACAGATCCGTCAGATTAATTGTTGAGACGAGGAAGAACATTATTAATAGTGATTTTAAGGAATCGTTAATAGTATCCAGTGAACATAGAGATACAGTCTCCTAATACATGTTTTATTCATTATTTTAAGGTAAACCAAGAACATAACTATTCATTTTAAAACAAGTGGCCCTCCATATAAGGCCCTTCCCTTCACGTAGCTGGGGGCAATTCGGCAAGAACCTCTGGGAGTTTCCACAGACGACAGCCTCCCTGCCTTCCTGTGAAACACGAGTCGGAACATTAAGATGTCACTGGTGACCATCCAACGTGACCGCGGGGACGCAGAGATGCAGCGGCGGCTGCAGATGTGAAACTCCAGAACACTTCCAGTCACTGGGAAAGACAATTCTGAGGCACGAGGATTATTGAGCCGGCAACCGACGACAGTCTGTCTGGGGCATGACTCAAACTCCTGTTACAATCACGACTAAGCACTTCAAATACATTAGGAAAAACATACTGTGAGTCAGATTACAAAGGCTAAATTCATCTTAAACCCCCCCCCCCCATGTATTTAATATTCTCTCCTCTGTTTGGTTTCCAGACTCAATAGGCCTGTGAGCTCCGTTCTAATTTTGCAGTCACCCCTCTCTCCACCCCCACACGAATTCTCTCTCTTGTTGTTGTTGTTGCATTTAAGAATACAGTAGCCTCCGTCATTTAATGGCGGGTTCATTCATCAGAGTCAGCAGTTCCAGCCCACTCAAGCTTCTGTGATTCAACAAACTTGAACATTTTAAAAGCCTGGGCTTGTGCTGCTCACAGAGCGTTCAGCACAGCATAGCTGATGGGCAATCATGTGACATTCAGTGTCTCACGCAGGACTAAAATACACTGTATCTGGTTGGTGGTGCAATCAAGTACTTGTGAGTGATAGAACAGATTCTCACTGTTCAAGATTTTCTTTTTTACCAACTTTTTTTTTTACAATTTTAACCATACAGCTTCTGATCATCTCTTACATTATTTCAAAATAAAGGTCATTTTTAAAAGAAAAATCAAAGATAATTACACTCAAAGGCAAATCACATGACCCATACTGGCCATTAACAACAAATGTCTTACAAAAACAAATATGAGTACAATTAAACTATTAAAAAAGAAATGTTTACAATAACAGGCCAGTATTTTACAGAAGTACTATTATTAAATAGTAAGCCTCCCTGTGTTGCACAGCACAAAAAAAAAGTGCATCTTGCTGTATTTATATCTACAGAACAAAAGTAGCCCGCCACCACGCTGCGTTTCCTTTTCTGCCCTCTCACGTGTTAGATGGTGAGGTGTGCGACTGTGCGCCGCCGTGCGCTAGGTTGTGATATCACCTGTTTCCACAATTGGCTGAGTCAGCGCTGTTTTGGAATTTTATGAGAGTGGTAAAAAATACAGTTTGGAAGTGATGCAGCCACCCACGTTTGTATTTATACAATGGTATGGGCATTTGTTTTTTTCTAAAGGAATCACTTCTAAATAAGTAGCTTGTGAGTATCTTAGTTTTGATACCACTGTATCGATCTGCCCATCCCAACCCGCCACCCATCCTGTCCACCTTCTGCAGAGGAACCACTGAGAAACCCGCTGGGTCACGGTCTGGTATGAGAACTAGAACAACTTAGACAGCAAATCGCTGTCTAAGTCCATCTTTGGGACCTCTCTCCTCTCCGTCCGTGACATTTATACTAAACGTGGAACAAACGAGGCCTTCGGGATCATAAAAGATCTCACCCAACTCCTTCTTACTGACTCTGCAGCCTGCTGCGGTCTGGGAAAAAAAGATACCGAAGCATATAGGAAGTATCCTGTGGACTCGGACACAGATTCTTCCCAGAGGCTGTCAGACTCCTCAACACCCCACTGCCCCCAAGCTCATCATAATGAGCAAAAGACCCATGGACCCCCCTAATCAAGTCCAGTCTTTATGCCTCCAGAGACACAGTTCCCTTCCTCTGTGTCCTGCACTGAATGCAGATGGAAGACAATAAAGCCTCTCTTATCTTTTTTTCCAATTGTGAACCAACAGTGACATCACTGTATACTGACACACCCTGAAGTACTCTTTGCGTCACCGCAGCGAAGTAAGAAGTTGGTGTTACTCAAACACAAATTACAACATAAAGTAGTCACATCCAAACATACAATGTAATATTAATTATATAACACTGAAAGGAGTTTTTCTGCAAGATTAGGACATTTACTTTGATACTTTAAACACATTCTGATAGTATGAATGCATGATTGTAATGAAGTATTTTTAGACTTTTGTGTTTTTCCTCTAATTAAGTAAAGGCTCTGCATATGATTATATGCTGTAGAGTTAGGTAAGGTTATATATTTAATTATAACAAGTAATATAATATGCAATCATAATTATACCTTTAGTGAAGTGAAGCCTACAACCTGCATTATTTCTAATGGCCATCAGGGGGCAATTCTTCTGTTAGCAAAAAGAAGTCAGATTGTATAGAAGTCTATGAGAAAATGGCTCTACTTCTCTCTTGATTTATTACCTCAGTAAACACTGTGAATATGAGTTTATGGTCTCAATCTCTAGTTTCAAGTCTTCTTCAATACAGCATGATGTTCATTTAGTAAATTATGCTCCATTTAGAGTCAAATAGGCCATAAAGCAGAGTATGCTTTAGGGTGGGGCTACCTTGTGATTGACAGGTCGCTACCATAGCGTTGTCCAGTCTGGGAGGTGTCTGTTTTTTCGTCGTAGAACTTACGTACAACTTTCACACAGTTTTTTTCAGTGCCTGCAAGGTAATTGTAACATTTTGTCACTCCTGGTTGCAAAACAAAAAAACATGATGGCCCTTCTGCTTGAATCAACAGGACTAGAAGTAACCCTCGTATCCATTTAAGCATGTGCCTTTGGGTTGCAATAAACTGGTAAGGCCATTAAAAGACGCTATGGCAGTGTGGGAAACACTTGCTATAGTTCCATTAATTCACACACTGCAGCAAATTTATGCAAATAAACACACATTTGCAGACCTACTCATCCACATTTACAGTTTTCTTTTATGTGTAGCATTGATGGGAGTCCTACAGTACGATACAGTTGGTGGGTAATCGTGTTTCACCAAACATATCTTCAAAATGCTCCCACATAACCGCCCCTCGCTTTTCTTTATCCCACTATGTTGTTAAAAACTTGCTTGATGTGTGGCGAGCAGCAAGGTTAGCGACAACAACAACAAAAAAAAACGGTCTAGCTTGCAGAGATCTAAATGGAGGGTTCCTCGCGCCGCTGCAGAGCGATAACATTCGGGCTCTGCTGGGGATGTCGCCTTTGTGAAGAAGCTGTAATTTAGAGAGGGGGCTGGAAAAAGCTTATGTTCCTAAGCCGCAGAGCAAAAATAAAGAAATAGTGGAGAAAGAAAAAAAAAAAACACTTGACAGAAGCAATGAGCCACTGTCGATGGCAATCAGAAGTAAAAAAAATCGGTTCTGTGGTCAAAAAGTGAGCAGCTGCCGCTTATTATTCATAGAATTGTTGTTAAGACTGAGAGTCACCCAAACTGGGTCCAAAAGGTCAATCAGCGCACCACGTGGGCGACTGTTTCCATTCTACCGCCGCGGTCGTCGCTGGGGGGAAATGAAAAAGGAAGACAACAAATGAGATACTCTGCTTGTTATGTTATGACAAAGCTTTTGGCCTCACAGGATGCTAAAAAAAAAACTCACTGCGTTGGAGAAGCAACATTAAACCCTCCTGCCTATGTTTGATTTGATCTTTTTTCAAATCCACCTGAACCCCCATTTGACACTGCGTTACACCGTGCCCTCCGAGGAACGGCACCATCAACGAGAAAAAAAATCACATGGGCATATCTTTAAGTGCTCATTATAATTGGCTCTCAAGATTGTAGTTTCGGAGTTGTCCATGCTCTGTTATAGATTTCAGTCATTAGGCGGAAAATGTTCCCAATTCTGCTTTAAAGTTGAAGTTCCCTCTCAGCAGCGTCTTTGATAAATTGATAGCGGGGCTTTTAATCTTGCTCCGCTCCTTTGGGGTCCTCCCCGATGATTGCTCTGTTGATGGGTTCTTTGCGAAGGGCTGTCCTTGTCTCACAGCAGTGAGTTTACGTCAGCACGAGGCCTCGTATGCACACAGTGTTCCCTCGGCGCTGCTTTTTGAACGCCAACCTTCTCTTTTCACTTGTGTATTAGGCATTCAGTTGAGAGAAATTGCAGAGGATTAGACCATGGAGTGTGTTTTTCCCCTCTGTAGCTGTTAAAGCACACACACACACACACACACACACACACACACACACACACACACACACACACACACACACACACACACACACACACACACGTATCGATGCAGTTTGGTTTTTTCAACTGTGGTTGGAGGTTAAGTTAAGTTTAGAGGCCTTTTTCCTTGGTAGGGTTTATATTGTTAAAGGAGCTGTGTTTATCATTCAGAGCATTAATATAGCAGCAAACAACTATTTGCTATGTAAAGATACAGTGGAGTGATGTTTACCTGAGCAGAGAAAGAAGTTGCTCTCCCTCTGTGTGTTGTACTCAGACCTTCTCTGTGCTTTGCTGATGTCCCCTAACCTTAATCCGATGTTTTCGGATTACCTCCGTCAGCGCTGTTAGCAACATTACCTGTGAGACGCCTGCTAAGCTGTCACCGTGTGGAAAGCAGTTGTGAAGCAGTCAAAATGACCCCAATCTGGCATCTTGCACCTTTTAAAAGGAACCAGCATACAACTCTATTGCATCAGTAGAAACAGTATACACTCTAACTTATCATATGTCTGTAACAGTTTGTCTAATTCCAGTGTGCACGCTAAATATGGTCGATTTTGAGGTTGCTTTTATTGAGCGCTGTTAGCAAACAATGCAATACACAAAGGAGATGGAGCTGCTCACAAATGAAAATGTGAGGCAAGATAATTGGATCAGATGGTATACTTAAATAAGAATTAAACTAAACTAACAATTTACAATTAATTTGATGTATTTTTGTGAAGTTTAATCGGCGGTAACGTTCAAAAGTTGCTGTTTGATGGAAATCGGATGTCACACCTATTGTATCGTTTCCTGTCAGCACAAAGCAGTTAAAGTTTCTATGAGGAACTTTAAGTTGTTGTTGATTTCCTGTTTCCGAGCACCAGATTCTCGTTAGTAAACCTCTCATCTTACAGCATCAGGGTCTGACAGTCTGCCCCGCTCGTTCCTGGTTCTGGTTCTCTTGTGACTCCCTTCCCTCCAGCAATATGTCCTTTGCCTCCAGCAGTGTGGTGTCAGTGTTGGCATCAGTATTACATTATTAATTATAACCAGTTAAAAGTTCCTCATAGTAACTTTAAGTACATTGATTTTTTGTATGCTAACGGCTAAAACAGCATACTATTATGATTAGTATGCAGTGCATATTGGATATTTAATTAGTTGCAAGTATGAAGTCTAAAAAATTGTACCGAGGTCTGTTTTCTGTCTCAAAGTAATCAATTATAATTGGATGAAGCCATTTATGATTGAAAATACAGTAAATTTTAGACTGAAATAGTGCTTGTCATTGAAACAGCTTCAACAAATTGTTATTGTTTTAATTATTTGTTTTCTATTGTCAATAATTAAGTAAAGAACACCATCTGCCTTTGTCTTCAGACAGTACAATTTCCTGGAGAAGCTTGCTCTGCCTCCGTCGAGCCTCCGTCGAGCCTCCGTCGAGCGACAGTGTCATGTTCAGTGCCTGGCTCAGCTGCTTCCGAGCGGCGAGACCAGCTGCGCGATCTGCTGACAGTGTGTTCATTAATCAACACACCCCCGATTTATATCCCACCTCACAAAACCGTTTTGCACGTAGAGCTGCAGCACATACATGAACCAAAAAAAGCAGGGGCCCATTTCACAAAAGCAATTTGCAAGCACTATTTACCCCGCTAATGGTGCCAGTGTCCCATTTCACAAATGACTGCCACTGCTACAAATTGCAGCTACATTTGAGAGTTTTGTGCTCATACATTGATCACAAGTATGGCATTTCTATTGATGCGTTAAACGTATCAGAATTTCAGAGGGAAAAAAATGATCATATGTTGCAGATTTTGTGAAACAGGCATCAAATCTACCACTAAATGCTTGTTCCTGCACCTGCACCTTTAAATTGGGGGCCATAGTGGTGCTTTACATTTGTTTGATGGGATTGTGGCCATCTGTGACAGTTTGGTTTGTTTGCATCAAATGAAGTTTGTTTTGGTGGACACAAATGTTACCTTTTTCTTCTTTTAAAATGACCATATAATACTGGTATCTCGCCAGATTCTGAAAACGTGACTACAGTACAGTATGCACCGCAATCGGGGCTCAAGACTAACAGTGTCCTTTAGTCTCGGGGAACATCGTAAAAATGGCCCTGATAATGCTACAATGCGAACAACAGATCTGTGTTGAATCGGTGGGAGGGGAGCTAGTTAGCTGTTAGCTGTTAGCAGCTGGTTTGCAGAGCAGTCCTGCGCGGCTAGATAACGGGGCTAACAGCTAATGTTAATGGAGCTTGTGTCAAGTTACATTCCGATGCTTTCAAACTCTATTCACAAAAAAGTTTAGTTTTTGGCAAGAAACTTGCTAGTAATAAATTAGCAAAAAGGTAATAAAGGATTGTATGTGGAAGTGCATTTATTGTTTCCTTTTTACTGTGGTATCAAGATGGGTATCAAGAATTATGGAACTTCAGTGGCATTGGTATCAAGTACAACATTTCTGTGTATACATGAAAAACATGGTCACAATTAAAAAGCAAACAGTCCTTGCTGTGCTGAGCCTTTGTTTGCGGAAAATGTGAATTATTGTTTTGCCATGGTAAATTATCTTCCCTTTTATCATGTACAGAGAATATGTCTATGATTATACAGGTCCCAGTCAGATATTAGTCTGTATTGTTCCATAAACAAAGTCATTTAGTTGGCATCCTTCCCTTGAACTGTAACTAAGATGTGTTGCACTGCACCCGTGTTCAACATGATTACATAAAGTGGTGTAATTGTGTTGTAATTAGTTATAATACGCTGCTGGCAAGCACATCCTTGGATGTAGGGAAAACTGCCAAAAAAGCAGAAAGAAAAATACAATTTAGACGGGAGCTAAAAGATGTAGCGCTGTGTGCCTCTGATGATCATTTTGTGCAACTGGAAAATTCCGACGTTAAAACAGCAGGCTTTTTAACGGAAAGTGTAAAGAAACAAAAATCAAACCCACAGCGAACACCATTGAGGTGCAAGCGTGTGTTAGAGAGTGCCCTGCTGCATCCCATGCTAATCCAATCTGATGAACCAACAGTAGTGATCTGTCTCAGCCGGTGTGCACAGTTTGCAGTGATGGCTGTGGATTGTTATTGGGAATTGAGACGTTGAGTTTTTTGCTCCAAAAAGTCAATTTGTGCCATAAAAAAAAATACAATATCTTATTCTTTTTGCTGGTGAAGCAAACACAGAGAGAGAGAAAGAGAAAAAAAAGCCACACAGCCTCAGGCTTGAGCCCGTATAATCCCACAGCAGGCTCTCCTTTAGATGTCAACAGTGGCAACAAAGCCTCAATTTGTTGCTTGGATGAAGTGGGTGCTGAAGAGAAAGAAAGGAGCCTTTAAGACATGGCCTCTCACACACACTTATGGGAATTATAATGTGAACAAATTGTTCTGATAAATAGTCACCTTATGAATATTTAATAATGGTTCTTATTCAAGAGTGGTCAGAGTTCGTACCAGTATTTAAAATACTGACTGGAAGTTGTGGCCACAGAGAGTCAATATCTGCTCCCTGAGATCCTTGGGCTTCTCTGGACAAGATCGTTCTTTGTTTTATTGCTGTTGATGCTCAGGAAATCAGTCTCATCACTTGATTTGACAGCTCTGCATCGGGCTAAGGTTCATGGCGTGTCTAAAATAAAGAAGAAAACTCGTCCGTACCCGTGCTTTTACAACCTGTTCTCAAGCACAGCAACTGACCTAGTACAAGGAGCGATAAAGTAAGCGTAGGGCAGGTGGGGAGTGAAGGTTGGAAAGGTCAACCAAACACAGGACTTTCACTCAGGAGACCGTTGTCAATATCTAATTTTGTTACATAACTTCCATACTTTACTAACGCTTGTTACATAATAAGCATACCTTTTTTAATTCAAACGTACTTATCTTAACCCAAACCAAGATCTTATCCTAAAACCTAACCAAGCACTTTTGTAAAGTTTATTTTGAAAAGACTCTCTGGATGTAAGGTACTGATGTATCACTCTGCTGCCCGAGGGTGTCAAAGTTTGCACTTTATTGACATAGCCAATCATTTTGAGGAGTTTCTAAAGACTTTCTTTGTTTTGATAGATGTGTCCACTGTTACATTTGAAATATGTGGCCAGAATGTTATTTTAAAATATTCAAACAATGATCTGACGTTGGATAGGAAGAAAACAAAACACAAATCATTCTCTGTCTCTGCCACTCCAGACCCGAGCTCGCCAATACACGTCACACCACATGCATGTTTATGTATTCCAGTTATTTAGCAGCTAGTTAAAAGATCTTTAACTAGCAAATTCTTGATATGTTGAAACGATTGTACTGTCTGCTGTTACACACACCTGAGCAATAAGGCGGTGCGTGTTTGTGTATAGGGCAACCATGATGCTGCTCATTTGTAATAACTGTGTCATCACACTTCCCATGATCCATTTGGTGTGATGTATTATTGCACCTTGGGCACAGTAAAGTTATGAGCTGTAACCCTGTGAACATAGAATATAATCAGTGTACAATGCCCTGCCTGACCTGAGCTGAGCTCCACTTTGTCCGCATGATTCAGCCTCACTGAAAGGCAAATTATCCCAGAAACTGTTGCTCGATTCTTCAGCTTGAGTACATTTCTTCTTTCCCCTCTAGCAACAATAGCCTTCTCATCGACAGAGACTCGGCTTACTGGCCCAAAAAATCCTCTCACTCAATGTTCCTCTCACTTCCATCATGCAGCTCTTTTTTGGGTGAACAATTGTTTTTGCCCGTGTGCTCTTTTCCTGCATGGCGCTGCATGCGGCGTGGCCCTGTGGCGTCCACTGCTCCTCGCAAACAAGGCACCCGCTGATCCTAGTCAACAGCCAATCCCCGGCCTGTGTAGACAGTCTTTCATCCACCTGTGATGCTGGCATCAGGCATCACAGTGTGCACAAAGCAGTGTAAGAGGCAGGGCCACTGATTGGAGAAGGAGAAGCCAAACAGAGATGCCGGGTGATCGGCTAAAGTTTGTCTCCAGTGATACCTGCAGAGTTTCTTTTACTCTTTCAAACAGACACTACATAGTACATCCACACAGTGAGATATGCAGTTTATTAATTAAACACTGGTATCAGTACCGGCCAATACCCAAGGCCCAAGTATTGGTATTGGGACCGGAAATGTCTGATCGGTGTGTCCTTATTTGACGTCTGGAAAAGTCTTTTAGTCTTTGAGTTCTCCAAGTTTTTTTCTTTTTCCAGACCGACAGACATTGAGTGACAATGATTATTGTCTGGTTGGCAACTAATTGGGTCCCCAGTCAGTTACTGTACTAGAGACACTTTTCAACTAAAAAACTAGTTTTCACTCATTAGACATTTATCTCCTCTGTTGTTAGCAAAACACGTTTGTTTGAAATGAATAAATACAAGTAAAGTTCATGTACAAAATGATGGCCTTCATCTCTTTGGTGGAATGTTTCAGAGGGGTGATGAAGTCAGAGACGTGTTTTTCTGACACCACGACAGATGTTGCAAATGTGAACCGAAGCAGCAGGCGGACTCAAGACAGCCTCGTGGATGACAGTGACGGGCTTGAAGACTGCTAGCAAAAGAGCCGTGGACGTCTTCGTCCTCCGGGTTTCTCCCTCACAGGATTGCAAAGAGAGTGCTGGGACGGACTAATAAACATCACAGAGTGCCAGGTCTGGAACACACGGCGTCTTTGTGCTGAGGCCTGAATTGATAGCTGTGGTAGTTTGGCTTCTGACGAGGCTGTTGTCCATCTATCTGAATGGCGCCCTTCTCTCTCCGCCTCTCCCCCCAGCGGCTGCTCTGACACCCTCTAACGTGCTTAATACCCCTTGCATTTATCAATGGCTACAATGACCTTTTAGATTGTGATACAAGTGTTTCACAATGTTTATTCAGAAGTAGAATATATATTTTTTGTTGGGGGATATAAAAAAACATGAAAGGCAACGTAAAGGTTACAGTTATTATCAAAAAGTCTGCTATATTAGCTACAGTTCAGACTCTTTAGGTTCTATTTTTCAGCCTTTCAAGAGGCAAGACACACTAAAAGCATTATATCAATAACAACCATGCGAGTGCTAGATGTGAATTTGTTTTCATATCTGCCTTATTGCTTTACATTACTCTGAACGCCATAGAATTAGCAGACAGATGTTACATCACCGGGCCAGTTGTATCTCAATTAGTCTGAAGTGCTTGTGTAAACATCGTCTCTGGGTGATAGTTTAAAGATATGGGAAACAAGCCTGGCGTGCGTCTTTATAATGGCTGTGATAATTGCTTGTGATAATAGCTGTTTGTTAAAAAAATATATATATAAAAGAAAAGTGGCTCTTCTCACAATCAAGTGAACAAGTCCAGCAGTTGCGATAGAAACAAAGAGAGGCCGCGGGTCACCCACTGCACCAAATGAGGAGTGAGGTTATGATTAGAAGTCAAATGAGTTTTCACAAGGGCAGAATGAGCTCAATTACCTTCAATAATGGAACTTACTGGTGACGGTGCAAATGGAAAAGAGATGGATTAAACTTGGCCTTTGGCAGGTGCGCTGCAAATTGTCTCTTTCAAGGGTATAGAGCCTCAAAGCAGGGGTCACTTTGTCCTGTTTGGGTGAATGAGGACAGGCAAAACAATAAAGCATTAAGGACAGTGAGTATGCAAGAGATGTTTGTGTGTGAGAATAATGCAAATATGTGGGTGGGTGCTCTTCAGTGTATGTATCACTGTGTATAGCCATATGTGCACATTTGAATTCTGGCATCAGCTATTTAAGTTTGCGTAGGTGAGAAGTAGAGTTCCTCTCTACAAGAATGGCTTAAACCTTTTTTTGGCCACTTTGGGGCAGCAGAGACAGGAAATAACACTTTTTAAGTTGGCATGAAATAATTTATTATTATTTGCACATCTAGTAGATTACGGAGCGACATCATTATTCATTCAAGACTGTTTGTGAACACTTGGTGTATTTAAGTCCAATTTTCTTTTAGCTCTGTTTTTGGTCTCCACCATCTCCTGAGGAAAATATCCATCTCTTTAGCTGCTAAATGCTCAACTATGTTCATCAGCTGGTAACTGTGTCTGCTGAGCAGGGAGTGGACATGTAACTCACTATAAAGTTCCATAAAGCCAAGGGGAGCTGCAGACTCAAGTGATGATTCTCTCTTAGTTTGTCACATTCAATACATTGTTATAATGAAAATTATAAATAGGCTGCTGTCTCTCTGCAATTCCAAAACACCAAACAGAGCGTGTATGCTCTTGCTCTAGAATATCTTAATTTTCGCCCTTATATCAGGTTTCTAGTTATTATTTAAATTTCAATAATATTTTTGGGGAAATAAATATGCTTTTAGATCATTTTATCTAATCATTCACACAATTAACAATAATGGATTTCTTTTTTTTCTTTTTCAGAATTCTTAACAGCAACGACATTTTACCTACATGCATTAGTAGAATAATAACATAAAGTAATAGATACAAAATAATGCACTAATAGTAAAAAAAAAAAAAAAGCACAGGTGTTACTAAAAGAATTACAACGGCTCCATTTGTTAATGTTAGACCGCAGAATGCATCGTGCTAGGAACCGGAAACCTAAGCAGCTTAATTGAACTTCGCATCATTGGTTTTACATTTAAAGTGGTGCTTTTCCCACTACTTTTCCAAATGTCTTCGGAGATAAAGGCCTACACAGTGGACTAGTTAACTTGGCTTGGTAGGACACAATTTGACCGAAACCCACAAAGCTCTAAGGATCAAACTACTGCGACTTTTACTCCTCTGCTTTATCTCAGCAGAACCCAGAGTGATTCAGGAAGTGGGAAACAGACAAAGGCTTTTGAAACCTGCCAGGGATGCAGGACTTTATTTTGCGAGAGCTGTTGCTAGGCTGTTGTCAGGGGGCCTGGAGTTTACAGGGGGCGCCCTGCAGCTCAGCTTATACCTTATTTAACTCTGTTCCCTGCCTTTCATATCAGTGAAATTGTGAAAATGGCACTTTACGAGACATGGCTGCAAACCTGCTAGACTTGGGTTATTAATCTCTATGAACTGTCATTTAAACTGAGATTAACACATTGAATGAATATAAACTAGTTTTTTTACTCCAGAATGTATAAGCAAAGTAAATATATGATAAATTATATATTTACATATTTACTGTTAGTTACAAATAGCAAGGGATGGAATCAGTATCTGACTGTTTCACGCAGAAGAAAAGTATGACTTTGTTGTATGGGTTTAATTACTTAGTGATATTGCAATAGAAACAGATGCTATTTGCACTGACAAGGGTTATTCTTATTTTTATTTTTATTTATTTTTGGCTTATAATATAATTTTACTTCAGCCATTGATATAGTTTCCCTAGCTTTTAGAATATCTGATTCCACTTGTAATTTGCACATTGGTGGCTGATGTAGAAAACATCATTCCAGAAATATATCACACCATTTCCAATCCGTTTTGCCTCCTTTAGTTATTAATGGTGAAACAAGTTGAACCAACTGAGTGCTTTATTTTATTTTAGATATTAGCTAGTGTGTTGCAGTGTTTTAAAGTCAAGGGTTAAGTCCAATAAAAATTAATAATTCCGAGGTGGGTTTTGTAATTTTAAAAACAGAAAGGTGAGATTTTGCCACCCACTCCCACCCTAGCCATTTCCATGCAGTCCCTAAGTACTGTTTACTCAAAATAAAGATCAATTATAAAGTGGCATGGGGCCTATATTCTGTGATCCCAATATGTCATTTCTTTAATTGGTACATCTGCTGAGAGGAAGGTGCTCACCCGTTCAACATTTGTATGAGTCGTGAACTTGTGATGATTGATGCTTGTTTACTTGTGTTAAGTCTTAATTTCCCTGACCTGCCTGTTGCTTTAAGAAGAAGGGGTGCGGTTCCACTTCTAAATGTTCTTCCAACTGGAATGTTAGTCATTTCCAAAAAACGGCATATTTGCTTGTTTCTCTTCCTCACTAACAATAAGTTTGTTTGGCTTATGGCTCTTGAGAGAGTACATTTGATTTATATTGTCTGTGAAAGTGTATGTGTGTACCAATTTCCTCCAAATGAGAGGAGATTAATGTCACCTGGGCTAAATCAGCACTAATCCCAGAGATCCTCCCTGATTGGCCTCAGACAGCAGGTGAGAGGGTATGTAAGGTCTAGGAAGACAACAAACTGGTTGCTCTCTGTTTTAAACTCTACAGGAAAATGGAGGAAGACCAATGTTTAGCGTACCGTAAATGTTTTTCTCATTGAATGTCCGCAGATAACCTTAAATTGTCTTTGTTGTTAGCTAGTCTGTATGAATTTACTTTTTTCTGGAATATAAACACCTCATGCTTAAAGTACCAGTCATCCTCAACTACATGCTCAAGAAAGTAAAACTGCTTCATTGGTATAATAGGCTACCATTTACTTCTTAATTTAAAGGGCACATATCACCAACATATTCAGGTTTATTCTTTTATTTGGTATTTCTGCTAGAACAGGTTTTTATCCGCTAATGTTCAAAAATCACATTTTTTTCCACACTGTCTTGTCTGAATGTACCTATATTCACCCGCTGTCTGAAACGCTTTGTTTTAGAGCCTGTCTCTTTAAGACCCCCTCCCAAAAAAAGCCTGGTCTGCTCTGATTCTTCGTAACATTTCAGCAGCTATGGACTCACTGTGCGTGTGTGTCATCTACACAGAGTTTCTACCGGTGACCTAGTAGTTGTGACATCACAACCTTCCAGAAGTCCAGACGACTCATTTAAAGACAAAGTTTCTTCTTGGTGTATTAAGCATTTCGATACTTGCATAGTGTATTTATAGTTCCGAGACCTGGTTTATAATCCTAAAAGACAAGGAACTATTGCTTTCTACAACATGGGACCTTTAATTGTAGATTTGTAATTTGCCATTGCTACAGTCGCCAAAGCCCGACTGACTATACTTTCAAACTGCAGTGGTAATAACATATGATGGCATGGAAATATGTCCAAAGCCGGTTTGCATTCAAAGCAATCTCCAGCACTTTTGATTAACAGTTAAAGCAAACGGAGGCTCTTCTTAGAACACTCGTTAAATGTCAGTCAACCTAGCCCCGCTACTTCTGAGACTGCTGCAGAGTGTAAGCGCTGTGCAGAACAGCATGCCCACTCAGAAGGGACAACATTGATTTTTTCTTCTTTGGATAATGAAGCTTGACCGACTTGGGTGCTCGCCTGAGTTCGATTGCTTCCCTTCTCTGCTGGTTTCCCATACAAATCTCAGACCAACGCGTCAAAACTCTTAATGTCTTGAGGCAGCTGTGGCTGTCTTTAGAGACATTGAAGTCTTCATACAGGTTGATAAGCAAAGCGTCTGATGTCCAATCAGGGGGACTGGAAGAGAGAATAAAAAAGTTGGTTGAGATTTCTGTCGCAATCAGCAGGAGCTTTGATTGATTAAATGCAGCCCTTTTGCACCCAAACTGAGTTTTCAGAAGTTTTTGACAGTTCCACATTCAGAAAGGCAGCGGCAGCTGGGAATACTTCATTACAATGTCTCAAGAGAGGAATTTACAATGCTGTGTGACACGCAGCCATACTTTAGCTGGAGGGTGCAGTATTTCATTGATTCGATTTTCCACCCTGAAATTTAAATCAGGAAATGAAAAATGGAGCCTGTTTTGTGAGAATTTGTTCACAAAATAGAGTTGCATTCCAAAGGTAGGGAATATTACCCTGACGATGTCCTCTAGGTTGTTGCAAATGCATTACAGAAAGCCTGTTATAAACTGGGGTGTGGAGTATTATATATGGAGGCCATTATCTGGCAAGGAGGTTTGCATCGGTTTGCAATAAAATGTAGGATCCAGGATTTTGGGGAAGTGACTCGAACAGCCGCTATTGCTTTGGTTTTGATCATTTAGAGGCCCTTTAAGTATTTTTCACAGCCAATTAAATGCAACACATCCAATATTCATCAAAGCAAAGTGAAAAAACTGGGTGTAATTTGGGGTCAAATTGATCATTTTCAATAATCTTATCAAAGAGTGAAGAGAATGGCTTGATAGGTGTTTGTGTCTTAGGGAGGACAGGACAAATGTGTCTCTAGCAGAGTTTTTGAAGGAAATATGATGAAAACAAAAGCATACAGAGTAAAAAGTATTTCTGTTCACGTTTGTTGTCTTTTAGTGTTTAGAACTGGAGAGCTGATCTTTAATCCAGGAGACTCTAGACCGTTCACCATGTGAAACAAGAAGTCAACGACTGATTGATTTGTCCATAACTTTAGTACTTCAGTAACGGCACTACTGTAGTTAACCCAAATGGTCTTCTTTTCCTAAACCTACCCAAGTAGTTTTTTTTGCTTAACCTAAGTAAATTGTTTGCTGTGATGATGTAAATTTATTTTGAAAAGATTGTAATGCACAAAATTGACACTTATTGCTGGTTTTCGTAGGAAAAAGAAAAATTACTTTTCGTAAAATGTCATACAAATACGTTGAATTGGGATTGTTTAATAAACTGTAAAAGAAAAACTCAGTGACTTTAAAATAAAAAGAACTTCCTCAAAAACCATTTATTTTTAACTAACAATACTCTGTATGAAGTGACACAATACTTGCACAGAGACATGTGTATAATGAGGGCTATAGGGCTCAAGATGTTGGTCAAGACCAATACACATTAAACCTAAATATAGTGCGTGGACCAGACTGATGACTGTCTCTCTGCACTCATCCTTTCCCAATAGAGAGACCAAGTATATCAATAGTATACTGTACAAAAGATGCTTGACGACAACAACAACAACAACAACAGCAGAAGTGGTGTCATCTCTCCTTTTTTCCAGCATGCCCAGCACTCAAAACCCACTGCCAGTTGCTGCAGTCTGCATGTAGGCTGTTATAAATAATAGAAAACCCTGTGGATTGGGAATACACGTACCAAAAACAATGGAGGCGCCACATTGTTTTGGCCGTGCCAAGTTTACATCGCGCCATTACACATTAATGAGGTCAGGGCTCATAACCCGCTTTTTATTCTTTGAAAGCGATTTTGATTTTTTCATGAGCACTGGCCAGAGTTTTTGACATTGAAGCGCTGAATTGACCGGAAGCTTTCGCCAGAAGGCGCCTGATATCACAACGAAAAGGGTTCAGCTTACAGCCATGCAACTTTAATGGCCGAGGCCTGAATAGAAAAGATATAGTTTACTATGAAAAAGGTTAGAATCTAACTGGGGTTATCATCTCCTAATGTAAGTACCACGCTGATACCACACAGTAAACAGAAGCTCATTGTTTCAGTAGTGGTAGGCCTATTTATAAACCTCTTCTGTGCTTAAATAACACATTAAGTCACACACATTAAGTCCTGCCTCTCTGCACAAGGAGGCGTTAAATGAATGAATGAATATCTGCTTTAGCAGTGCAGCTGATGCCTTATGAATTAGCCACCTCTGCTTTGCCCCGTCATTACACACTCATCATAATCCCAACTGTCCAGCGTTTACTGTCTCAGCTCTGACTGTTTTTCCAAAATGTTGGAGGAAGTCAAAATAGTTCCTGAATTGTGTTCAAATAGTAAAAGATATGTGAGTTAATAAGTGGTATATGAGTGTCAGATGAATGGTGGTAGCATTTTTTTTACTGTAGCACCTTTAAGTTCATTTTTGACCTTGACAGCAAGGTTGACCTACTAGCACTGACGTCGGTTTAGCCCCGTAGGGTTCAGGGCTTAAGGCCTTAAAAGGGAACATTGGGTTTGGGTCTTTCCCTCACTTTACTCCATATTTTAAAAATAAAAGCAAAAACAACAATAGTTGAATGTACAGCTTGTATTTGTGCGATTTGTATCAAGTCATGATGACTACAGGAGGACAAATAAAAACCGTCAGTGCCTTCATCTGTCTCTGAAATCCTGTCTGAGCTGACACTGACAGGTGACAGGATGCCATTCTACCGCTCCTGCAACCTCTTTTCTCTTTAATCTGCCTTTTTCTGGTCTCTTGGTTTTATTTAGAAAATATGCAAAAGTGTGACGTTAAGTAGTCTTAGCTGGCAACTCTGCTGATCATGTAAACAAATGTGATCTAGTTTTCTTCTTTATTTCCTTTGAGAGTCGGGGGTATTATGGACATTTTCTGTGAGGAAGAACGACATGTACAATAAAGGAGTATTTTAAGGATAAGAGGAAAACATGAGAGTCTTTGCTGGAATGGATGGTCTCTTATGAATGTTTTAATTACCTCTTGATGTCCCAGCCTATGATTATGGACTGTCAGTGCCTAAATAGAGCCTGTTGACCCAAACTGGAGGGTAGATGAAGCATGAAATCAAGGCTGTCATCCAAAAGTATCACAGTGTAATGTATTGACTGTAAATAATGCATTAATGTAATCAACTTGATAAGAGAGCATATCAATGTGTGCCAGTAGATGAACAGTACATCTCTACTAATGATGGGATCTCATCCTGTTCTTGTACGTCACTTAGAATAAATCAAATAGATTCCAGAACAGTTCCAATCAACTAAATTCAGATCTCCACATTGAGAAGCGCTCAGCTGCCTTGTGGTTTTGATTGTTTTTTGTACCTATGTTGAATCTGCCCTGGAGTTGTAGGTCCCACAAATACTGCCTTACAAATCATACCGTTTGACTAGAGTTGTTCTGGTACCGATACCAGTATGGGAAATGCCTCCAATACAGCCTAAAATGCTGGATCGGATATTGGCAAGCACACAAATCTATTCCCCAGTCAGATATCAGGTTACCTTATCATTTGTCAGCTCATTATCGCTACACAGGAACAACTGCCCATTCAGTACTGCACATGTGCAAACTAGAACTACACACCTGTGTTTAAAAACTCTTGTGCATCCTATATTTTCCATGATGATGCTACATTGCAAACAACAAATCCTGATGAAATTAGCAGGAAGAGAGCCACTTAACATTACCTGCTTATCTAAATGGCGCCAAGTTACATCTGCTAACAGCTAACGTTAAAAAAGGTTGCATTGAGTTACATTGTGATGTGTTCAAGCTTTATTCAGTCAAAATAAGGACTGGGCGGGTAAACTATCATGGTGTGTTCAAAATGTAACGTCACTAAATTTAGTTTTTGGCTAGAAACTAACACTAGCTATAAGCATCTCATAGTACAGAAACATTTCCTTCATTCCTATTGTTTTTTTGCCATATACATGTTCGGTATTGGCCAATACACAAGTTCAGGTATCGGAATCAGTGTCAGGAAGAAAAACAATGTAGTCAGAACATTTCCACCAAAGTACCATGTGTTAGCCTTTCACTAAACACGGTCCTCAGGTGTTTGCTCTGGGCTCATCTTCACACACAAAGGATTCAAGTTTTTCCCATTTCCTCAATCCGCCCACTTAAACATGGTTTATTTCTACTCGCTGGCTCTGTTTCATGTTCAGATCCTCAGTGTATAAAAGCATCCATCTGTCTGGGATATTTTTATGGAATGTATAACAAACCAACACTTCAGCCAGTTGTATTGAATTAACTTTAGGTTGGTGTTTATCTTTTCTCCTTACATGGACTAGAGTTCTGTCTGAGAAGGAAAAGCAAGGATATAAACCTTTGCTACAAGGTTTAGCTCCCAAACTAAGGCTGTGACTCTATGGATGCCGATGTTGGCCTTTTTGGTGGGTCCGCCACTTTTGTCCAAAGTGAAAAGAAATCAACTCATATTAGATAAAAATTACTATTAAAAACTATGAATGCCCTATATTTTTCCTCTTTCACTACAATGAAGGTTATATTTGTGGTTTTGTGAAATATGAGCATATTGAATGGATTGGTGGCGACAACGAGTTCAACTGTAAATTTCAAATTTCAATTGGTCCAATACTTCGGTTTAGCTTAGTGCTAATAAGCAAATAATTGTAGTTTTTTCTTTGTTCAGCGTTGTCACTGTGAGCATTCTGATGTTAGCATTTAGCTCAAAGCACCACTGTGGCTAAGTATAGGTACTTGCTTGTTAAACTTTCATCCAAAGAGATAAGGACAAGAGGATTATATCCATAGAAATCAATCAATTGATATAATTTCTTTGCACTATTTTCTGTCAATTCACTGTTTGGAATTTCTAACCCAGTCTCCAATGCTAGTGGTACACTGATTATGAGAATTTACTTCAGCATTTGCCATTAAGGACTGTTTTATTAGGATTTTTCAAAGAGACTAAACACTGCTCATAAAAAGAGTTATTACAATGGAAAGCAAGCATGGTCTCAACAATCCCTTTTTTTCTTATGAAACTGTGCCTGTTAATATAGGCAAGATTATCTTTATTCAACTGCTTGTAGTTTAACACTAACAGTTTTCTCTTTTTCTAAATGGTCCATTTTTGCCATCTCAGTTCAGTTTAGCAGTTTGACCTTCAAAAGGGCCTAAAATCACAATGTGTTTTGAGGCAATATGAGCGCTTTTACCACAGAGGTTAGGGATAGGATCAGAGACAAAGGGATTGAATTCCAGCCCCTGCAGAACTTCACATTTATAGGTAGCTGCAATTTAAAGTAAACTTTGGTTTGGTTATTACTTGCCTACAGACAGGCAGAAGGGCTTCAGCTGGCACCTACAAGAGAGAGTAAAATACAATCCCTCTTTGTTTTGACTGTTCTTGGAAATGCTCCATCTAGCCACATAGCCTAAGCTAAGAGCACCAACACCTTCAAGCTTTTTCTTTTTCATCGTCCCGCAGCAAATGGGAGACCTCAAGGACAGATGCACGGCATTTCATTGGCTGTGACAATCTGGCTCGTTTAGAACCGTTTATGTGCTTCATTTATAGTCAGCAGATGTCTAATTGAGGTTAAAGGAATTATGGATGAATAAACTAAGCCTTGAGGGAAAACACACATCTCTGGACTGGGATTTGTCTGCCAGGCGTAGCCAGTTGGATCTCTACAAGAGCTCACTGTATGTTTAATTCAAGAGCGATCACATGTGCTTGTGGAATGCAAGTAAGGGAGTGAACCGAAAGAAAAGCTTTCAGCTTTTTCATCTGCCAGTTTATTCCACTGTGGAGGTCAAGTCAAGGATTCGGAGTCCCACAGTAGGCTGTGCCGGATTAGAGCTGTGTTTGCTTTTGCAACAAAGGAATGAGCTCATAAACTAACAGTGTTACTGGGTGATTGTGTAACATGATGTGAGTCAGACTCGCTTGCAATGTAAATGAACCCAGTTGACAGTTTTCATTGTTTAACATTCGGTGTCCTCGCAGTGCTCCTGGAGTGTATGATCTTCCCCGTATGCATGTTTTCCAGTGGAACACTGGAACGTCACGTGGGAACCTGCCATCAAAACATTGCTTTACAGAACCACTCGTAGTCGAACTGAAGTTTGATTCTACTGTGGTTTTGTATATGAAAATATATAGAATAATTTACACGGTGGCTATTTCAGCATTTGACTCATAGATGAGAAACCAGTTCTCTCTCCCAATCCGTCAAATACTGCAGCTTTGTCAGTGGCCCTTGGTGTCTTATACAGAAGCTCAAGCTCCCCTTTAGTGTCTCTATTGGACCCATGTAGACCCATCTCCACCAGTATAACACTTAGTAGTTTAAATAGCGATAAAGTCTGCGCCAGGGAGATGAGAGGGGAGGTTGGATGGGTCATAATACCACAGGACTTTCACTCAGAAGATTGCTGTTCATGTCCCTTCCACTCCACTTGACTCCACTTGACTTCATTTACCTTACTTTTGCTAATTAACTTCTTGCTCTACTAACGCCAGCTACATAACAAGCTTACTTATTTTAAACCCAACCACGACCTTTTCATTAACCTGAACAAGTACTTTTGGTGCGTAAGTCAATTTAAAATACAACTAAACCTCAGTAAACCCTTGGAAGTATTTTGAAAAGAGACCGTATGCATGTAAAAAGCGGAAACTGACCAAAGCGACCAAAACTCTGGCACTCTGAGGGGTACTTAGGGTGTTTGTAGTGGGAACGCCAATTTGCTAGGAGACATGTATGGTATACTGCCTGCACAAATTGAGGCCCTTTGTAATGTTAGCAACTACAACAAAAATGTTGGGGAGACCCAAAGAACAGTAACAAAATAAAGTGTTTACATTCCATTCTGCTAGCTGGGCTAACTAGCTTCCTCTGTCTGGAAGCTAGTTAGTCTAGCTTCCTAGCTTGCTTTGCTAACTTTAGCACTGATTCCCACTTTGATGTCCTTTTTTTTTGTTCATTTTATTTAAACACCAGCTGAGTCACTAGAAGCTCCAGCACACTACTGTGTTGGTACTGGTTTTGTACAAAGCAGGGGGTCTAGTTAGCGAGTTAGCATTAGCTGTGATAGCAGACAGATGACCAGACTGTCACAGCAGGAAGCTCAAGGGTGAACTGCAACATATCTGATGCTGTCATTGAAAAAAAAAAAAGAAATAAAAAGAGTTAGATGTATAGTTTGTAATTTTTACTTTCTTTCTCTTTCTGCACAAGGCAGGCAACTGAGACACCAGAAAGAGGAGCTGAGAGTCTGATGTTTTAATAGCCACGTTGTGACACTAAGCTGTCTGCCCTTTTCTCACCCGCTGCGTCAGACAGCTAACACGGAGCCGCTGTGTGTCGCAGAGACTCAGCTAATGAGATCATTCTGACATTTAATAATGGATGAATTAAGCAAAGAAAAAGAAAAAGGCTGACGGATGGACAGACAGACAGAGGAGTCCATTAGATTGTGGGAATCATAACTTGACAAATAAGTGAAAATAGGTATTATCAGTGGATTAAAGGCTCACTGAATAATTTTTTTATTCATGCAGTTTACTAGTCGTGATTCGAAATACTCGGCTGTAAAAAAAATTGTACAATATAATCTGATGCTCTGGAGGAGATGTAAAGTCCAATTTAAAAATGTTAAATATCTCATAGTGATATCATTGTTGTCTTGATTTGTCTTGGAGACAAAATTAACATTCCAAATTGCATTACCCATGTATGCATGACCCATACTAGAGACTAAAAGTCAGGATATCTCCATCGTCTTCTTGCAGGTGACCAAATTTGACGTGCAGTGCTAAATCAACGGAGCTCCACATATAAGTAGGATCAGGTCTGTACTTCTCTAGTAACGGTGTGCAATTCCGCTGAGTAGATAGGAGCGTATATGTAGGTATGTACAGGAAATGAGAGGTTCAAAGCTGAGCGAGCTGACAGATGATATAGCTGGACACTAATGACCTCTCATAGAAGCTTTACTCTTGCTGTAAAGGTCGCTCTCCAAGGTCCTGAAAACCCTCTCCACTCAGAGGACACTGTTAGACATTTTTTATTTTTCTTCATGTTCTTTTCTGCAGCCATTGGGCTGTAATTATAAGAAGAAGGGCTTCAAATAGAGCCGAACAATTAAGAATAAATATGCAACTGCGACATGATTTCTGATATCAAAGGAAATGTTTTTCCTCTTTTCATTAAAAAAAACATATTAGAATAATAATTACGGGGGGATTTTTGCGGGATTTGTACCAAACAAAAATGTTTTTCCAGGCTGTAGAATGGGATGTGTAGGCCACAACATCTTTGCAGCACCACAATATTTAATTTACATTGTTATTATGACACACATTTTTGCCTTCAACAAATATTTTGCAACCTGCAATTTGAAAAATGCAGCAGTCCATATTGCGATCTCGATGAATTATGCAGCCTTAGCTTCAAATAACAGTCCTAATTTTACTCGTACATTTGGAAAGTAATAAAAGCATTAAAGTATGGAGTTAGTGTGTTCTCCTTTGGCCTGCCTGTCTTTCTTCAAGTTCAACTTATCCAAAAGCATGCAGATTTGGTTAATAAGATATTCTAAATTGCCTGAATGTGAGTTGTGAATTCACGTCTGTCTACATGTGTAAGCTCTGTGATAACATGTTGAAGTGTCGATGGTGTGCACCCTCACTCGCCCAATGCTAGCATTGCCCCCCCCCCCCCCCCCACCCCCTGCGGCCCTGCACCAGATAACCGAGCTCAGATAATGGATGGATGTGTTCAGGAGTAATTTAAAAGCGAGTGAGTGTAGAAGCAGGCTGGATATCCACAGGCATCGTTCTCCACCGATACCTTGACGCCTAATTAATCTGCATTGAATTTACAAACTACACCCTGCCTGAGGAGCTCACGCTGTAATTAGGCTCGTAAGGGATTAAAGAGGTCAGAGATGTGGCTTGATGAAAGTCCAGCACAAACCTTGTGGTTGATTTAGATTAACACAAACCTTCATTTACCCAAAGTTGGGTGAATGCTGGGCCAAACCACATTTGATGTCAGTAAGGCAATACTTCAAGCATGCAGTGTTTGCTTGCTTTTATGGGTGCACATGTTGCATCTGGGAATTATGTGAATTGGGTAAAGGGCATATATGTACTGTATACACACACAAACCTTTAATGCATGAAACAAAAGACTCCCGAGAGCTGTGAATGCAGTTTAACTTTCCAAGCCAAGATTAATGTACTAAGGTCAAGTATGACTCCCAGCGGTTGGTACAGTAGATCATTAAACACTCAAAAGGCTTTTTCAGTGCTCTCAGAACTAAAACTGAACTGAAATTGGTCAAAATTTCATTTGTAAATAATCCATAGGACGAAAAGGACACATATCTGAAATTGAGAACAGGAGAATCTGCAGTGGGTTTCTTCAAAATCAGCAGAACTACAGCACATTAAGTCGGGTGCATTTTTTGAATCTATATATAGGTTGATAAGTCATTCTAAATACTGTAGACCTCAAACCCACATGTTTGATTTTACTTCAAAGCTGCATACTGTAGGTAAAATCAGGCTGTGGCCACAGGGTGCAGCCATTGTACACCATGATTTCTTATAATGCATTTTAAATGTAAGCTTGTTAGATATAATACACTTTAAGATTTATAAGGACATATGAGAGTAAAGGCCAACTTTCTTCAAATTGAATCCCAGAACCACACAAATGTCAAGGCTACAGCTATGAGCCGGCATCCACGGCTGGAAAATGTCTGGAAGATGAATGAAAATATATCTTTATTACCAGTGCGTCAGAGTTTGGATGCTTAGATTTGTGGAGACAGTTGGGAAAACAGAGGTAGACTGGGTCCCCCTCCCCCTTATTTACCGTCATGTATTGCAGTTATGCACAGTTTTAGCACATCTTGTTCAGCCATTTGTGGTTGAGAAAGATATGGTTTTCCATGGTTTTCATGCTCGACATGTAAATGTGACATAAATATCATGAGAATTAAACCTGTATTAATCACATATTATATATTTTTGGCCACTTGGGGGCTGTTCAATTAGCTATCAAAAAAACATTATCACATTGCTTTTAATTGAGGTTTCTGTCCACCTGATGAATGTAAGTCCAACATTCACCTTCCTTTTAAACTCTGTTTTTGGTCTCCACCACCTCCTTTTAGGAATTACCTGGCTCATTAGCCGCTAAATGCTCCAATATGTCAACCAGTTAGTTGCTGTCTGTCATTTGGGGCTTTGCAGGTAGAATAGAGACAGCTTTATGAGAGTTTTTTTTTTTTTTGCCTGCTTTGGCTGGAAACACGGTTGATGTGAGCGCTGAGAGTGAACCGGAACAGTGAAGTTGTTGGGAATAAAACAGTTAGCTAAAAAACTTCAGTAAAACTAAGGTGAGCTGCATCTTAATGGTCGGGTTGTCACAACAGGCAACATCTTGCACATCATACATAGTCATTAGATCCATCGTTAATAAAAAAATAAAGGTTTAGGGCAGCTTTTATGGACCCTATTTTAACACGTTTTTGTGTCTAAATTACCAATTTTTGAAATTGTTCCATTATAGCTGCAGCAACCAAACCAACCAAAATAGGTTTCCGGGTTTGTAAATACTGAAGTTACCCCTTTGGCAATTTAGGCTAATTTTTCATATTTTATAATCCTGTGCTTTGTTTAGATACCACGAATATTTTTAATCCGTGACTATCTTTGTATTTTACTCTTAAAACATCTTTGAGATATTATGAGCTACTTAAATAGATTCATTTGAAGTTATGGAGAGTGTGGATAATGGATTTCTTACATCTTAGACACCTCTTTAAGAGGTTATTTAGTGCTACTGCACAGGCCTACCAGGCAGGCTTCAGGACATTACCACTAATGGTAACATCAGATATATAAGCAGACTTAATGGGTTAATCGGTTCTTTTTTGAAAAAGGATTATAGATGACGATGTTTTTAGTTATACCAATTCTGACTTTACCACTATCTCTTCTGAATTGTTTATCCTGTGCTTCAAATTGATAGTTTGACCTTTCTTTTTACAACGCTTCCCAAATGAAAAAAAGTAAATCATTGATCAAGCATTTTCTTAAAGCCAATCCAAAAACCATGTAGATTAAATTAAATTGAATTCCCCTAGTCCCAGGATGTCTGGTGAGGCTCAACAGTGTGAGCAACAGATGCTGTTCATGTGGGTGGTGTTCATATGATTTGCCAAATATTCGTACACTTTTTCTGAGTGACAAATGAGAGGAAGCATCGTGTCGAGTGGCGTTTAAAGCAACTGCTAGCCAGGAATCTAGTGTATAACACATTTTTTGTTCCTTATGACGTTTGGGCCTTCAGGAAAAGTTGGATGTTGAGATTTTTGATGTCTAAGTTTCTTGTATTTGTATTCCCAACTTGAGGAATGATGCAAAAAGGTATTTCTTGAGGAAAAAATATAGCTGTTTGAAAAAATTCAGAGGCCCATATACACATATGCATCAATTTTGCAACTGTGAGTCTCACTCTTTTCCCTGAGCAAAGCAACCGGTGAAGTGTCTAGCCTGCCAAGCAAATGCATAAGCAATGGCTTCAGTACTGACAAAAGGTCAGAAGATACAAGGAAGCAGTCTGATTTGAAGGGCACTCACTGCTGGGTCTCACTGCACTTTGGCTGCATTTCAAAGAAAAGTGTCAAAGGAAAAAGCAGACAATACAGCTAAAGGCAAAAGGCAACTGGGGAGAAAGGGTAAAGTCATTACTTGTTCATGAATATTTTCAATTATGTATTCAGGTATTCTTTTTTATCATTATCAGGCCACATTTATCTCTCAATATGTGTTGTTCAGAAAGAAAAACAGCTATAAAGGGAAAACACGACACATTAATGAATGCCTTTCTTCCACAATACTCAAGACCTTTTGTTTTATTTGCCAGGGGGTAAAAGAACTCCATTCAATATTTTCTCCACGACCTTATCTGTCCCAGCACAGCTCATCTCATCTCAGCACACTATATCTGTTCAGTTTTCCTTTTCTTTATGCTGCTTAATTGGGAAACGCAGTGTAACCGATTCAGATTGTGCCTCGCTCATCCCTTTTTCTAAATGAAAAGAAAAGTCTTCAGCCACGCATTGTGCTGATTGTGAACTCAGCATGCTGATAGTGGGGCTAAATCAAAAGTCAGAGAATTACCGAAGTGAACACAGTTGATCCTGTGGGTAAAAGAAAATGCCGTTACCAAATTTTAATGCAATCTCTCCTATCGTTGTTGAGTAATTTCACTCCAAACCAGATGTGAACCTCATGATGGTGCTACAGGGTATCATTAAAGTGATTAGGATTGATCCTCTGGGAACCATGAATGTTTGTACAGAATTGCATGCCCATGTGCGCCAGTGTCAATGCAGACCCTAATTAGTATTTAACTTTTGCACCTGTTGCTGGTATGTGAAGAAGAAGATATGGAAAAAGAAGAAGATAACAAAATGGGTGCTTGTTTTGAAGCATTGAACTCGTGGCAACTGGAATGGAGTGTGGAACAGGAAATTAGCATGGGTGGAACGCCACATTACGCAGACCCAGACGCAGAACTGTACCATAAATTGAGCCTCTTGCGCTCCTCTTCCCGTGCTACTGGTACAAGTCAGCAGCTATCAGTAAAGACGGTAAGGGTCGACCTCTGGGAACCATGAATGGCTGTACATTTCAAGACAATCCATCTAAAAGTTGTTGATATACTTAAATCTGGACGAAAGTGCCCAACCAACAGGGTGACATAGAACCGAGTTGCTAGCATGGCTAAAAAAAGAAGAAAAGAAAACCTCTTGATATCTAGAGTTTCTCACATTTATTGGTAAACGTGAGCATACTGTGTTTACTTATGGCACATGAATATCTCATATTTTTATTAAGGGGCCATAATATGTTAAGCTCCATAGGGCAGCTTTGATTTATGTGTGTTCAATTAACAAGCAAAAACATTGTCACCTTGTCAACGCGCTGTATGCTGCAGATTAGAAGGGTTTCCTGCAATGACAGATCTGTGTTCAGAAGATCTGTGTTCAGAAATACGCATCTGAGTCTGACGCAAATACAAAACAGTAAGAGCATATGTGCCCTTTGTACTAGCATCTTATGCTCTTTCTTAAAAGGTGGATGTGTTAAGAGAGTTGAGTGATTGTACAGTGGATAGGAAGAGACAAAAGGCAGTGGGATTGTGATGCAGGTCTTAAGTGCATGCTGTTGACCTTCAATTGAGCGTCATGTGTAAACTTGCTCTTAGGACACCACATATACTAACTGGAATGGAAAACATTCTTGTTGTTGGGATTAGAGTGGGCAGAGAAAAGAGGCCACCCTCCCTCCTGACTCTCAACAGGTTAGTGTGGTAGTGCTTGAGCTGCTTAGTGTGTGGCAGTGAAGTAGCTTACCAACACGCATTGTGTACATGCAAAAAAGAGAGGACATTACTTAGTTTAGGATTTACCTCGCCAACTTACAAAGTAAGGAAGACACAAGGGGCGTTCCCCAAAGAAATACGGTTTCCTAAAGCGTTCTTCCTGAATGGCTGAGTTTTTACCCAGAACCAATTGCTTCTGAGGAATTGATTTTTGAAGAAAGGTTTTCAAGGGTTCTTTATAAGACTAAGGGTTCCATTTCATCCAGATAACCCTTTTTTAGGAAGAATGAGTTCTCCCAGAATTGTTGAAAGCATGGGTATCGAAAGGTCCTCCCAACCACCCCCCCGGAAACTGTGATTGAGAAACCATGATCGTTGTGGGCTGCACTGCACCACTTCAGCCCCGGCCCTTAAAGTATCTCATGAGAACCAATGCTGCTGGACTTAATAAACATGGCCTCAGACTAACCTGTTTTAAGGTGAATAAAACAAGATTATGTGTATTTACATTGCCCCTCAACACCTCTCAACATGGAGAAGCTGCTACAAGCTAACGGTGCATACATCGGCAAAAGTGCTGGCAGAGCTGGCAGGGCAAACAGTGTTTCCCTGACGGTAGAAGCTATGCTACCAGGCTACGTTAACAAAGCAAAGATAAACTCTGATAATAAAACACACAGAGGGTGATTGACTATGTTCTATGCTCAGGACATTACTCCACTTCATCTTTACACAGCAAATAGTTGTTTGCTGCAATATAAATGCTTTGAATATAATTTAATGCTCCTTTAAACTAAAATCATGGTTAGGGTGGTGAAAGATCTCGGGGTTATAAAAGGGAATATAAAATGTTATTTGGTAGAACCCTTGGGTGAGATTAAATTCTAGATGAAACCCTTGGAATATAAAAAGGTTCTTGGTACAGCACCCTAGGGTGGGTTATTGTTGGCACCCTCAGAAGTTGGAAAGTTTATGGATTGAAGCTTTAAAGACAATTCTTTTAGGAATCATTACACAAAAGAAGGGCTCTCTGTTGAACTTATCACAGGGAGCAGTGGAGCATTTTACAAATCATTATATGTTTAACCCTTTATGTTGGGTTCTAGGTAGAACTCTCTGAAAGGTGCCTTTATAAAATAGAACTAAAAAGGGTTCTCCTATGGGTACAAGCCTGAGGATCCTGTATGGTTCTAGTTAGCACCTTTTGATTCTAAGAGGGTAGGATCAGACATGGAATGCATTACTCTCCACTGGAGTTCCAAATGAGAGGATCCATTATGGCTGCGTGAGTCATTGCAAATGCACTGATTGAGGTTGACAGTGTTGCATGTGTACTGTAAATCGAGTGCCGTTTGGCTGATGCTTAAGGACATGTATGTGAAAATAACATTTTGTCGCTAAATCAGCTACAAAAATGTATTATGCAACAAAATTAATAATTTTTTTGTCCCCCCAACACGTTTGAGTTACAGGATGTAACGTGACTCTGAACATGGACTTACATGGGGTTGGTTGGCAGCACATAGAGATGTGATCCAAGCGTAATGTTGAAGGTACATGGTGTACTATGTGCTTTTGCCCTCCGAGATTCCAGTTTGCCTCAGGCCTTATAGAGGAGGTTTTCTTTTGTTTTTGGTAAACAAACTGGAAACTGGAAACATTACTACAGCCTGAGGACATGCTGCAGCTACATTAGCAATAGCAGCCTCACAGCCTTTACAGATGCTAACGGCTCAGCCTTAAGGGGAAAAGTCAAGCAGTTGACGAGCGGCAATGAAGAGGGCAGGTGGCCACTGCTAACCTCAAGCTTCAACAGCATTTGTCGGGTGGCACGACGCTATGAAAAAAACGCATTGTTTCATGTTTGGGGTTGAAGTGCAGGGCGGTGGTTTACGTTAGCCCCATCAAAAAAAAGGTGTCACTTTAATGGGAACATGATGTGACTCACATCCAGGGGAGATAAATAGATGGAGCTTCTCGCTCTGTTTGTGTGTGTGACAGCATAGCGGTGTACGCACGTGAAAATTAATGAGCTTCCTTACACAAGGACCCAAATAATGACCGTGAAAATAATTACGTGCAGCGGAACATTGATGTTCGGAATAAAGACAAGCACGCTGTGTAGCTCGTGTTGCTATCAGCTCCCCTAATTATCCGCTTTAGCCACGACTGGGCAGCTGGAAGGATCGCAGTGTCACATATGATGGCAAAAACAAAACCTCGACCCTTCCAACCTCATACTGGAGTAATACACTCCCATCCACAGAAAATAAATATCAGATTGCAAACTGACCTCGGGCCCCCGCCGCTCGAAAATCCCAATGCAGCCCATAAGAGGCTTTACAACAGACTAGAAGCGGGTGAATAGTGATAATTTAATGAAACATTAGAAGAGAGCACTCCGCAGTCCTTAAACAAATTGCTTTTTCTGACTGCCAAGCTTGGCTCAATTTGAGTCGCCTGAAGGAAGAGCCGAGTGAAAACAAGAAAAAGGGAAAAAAGAGCGCTTTTTCACCTGCAGCGTTAAGAGGTTGGCTATAATAGTTCCAGAGAAAAAACAATTGAAATATATGATGGCTAAGCCTCCCTTAGAAAGCCTACTCATGGATTTATGAGAACTTTCCGCAGGACAGATTAAGTGGGAGGCTGTTGTTATCGGCAGCCACCTATGGTCACAAACAGGTGGCTGCTGGGTACTGGCACCCTTTTTTCCTGGCAACGCTAGGTGATTT
This sequence comes from Anoplopoma fimbria, assembly GCF_027596085.1. Lineage (NCBI taxonomy): Eukaryota > Metazoa > Chordata > Actinopteri > Perciformes > Anoplopomatidae > Anoplopoma > Anoplopoma fimbria. The sequence goes on from NC_072463.1 coordinate 13,833,721, forward strand.
AACGCTGGGCCTAATTAAGATGTTGGCGGGGGCCCGGGGAGCCATTTTCGTGGCATCGCAAAGGAGATTCACCCCTCATTACCCCTTTGTGCTACATAGTGTTCTTAAGCCTTGGATTTGAAGCTGCCCACTGAGTAAAGCCTTGAATTAGCTTAATGAGAGGAGCCAGGATCATGACTTAAACTATATGATTATTGTGGACTGTCTGCTGCACAGGCGTGGTCGGCTTTCTGTTTGTGCCGCATGCAAATGATTGATTTGTCTTCATGTTTGCATGCCCGTGTCCCTGTCTCTTTCAGCTGGATGTACATTTGTGTGCTAATGTGACTATAATTGGGACTCTGGGCATATGGTTCATGGTGCTTATGTAATGAGGGCAGAGAGAGGCACACAACCATGAAACGTACGTCTCTATTGCACATTGTTGGGCTTTACTCGAATCTAGTGGGTGTAAGACAGAGATGTCGCATTGTTCAGAGCAAAGGGGAGACTTTTCAAAAAGACTGGTCCACGTACATTTCTGCAAGGACACGGAGACCATCAAAGTGAAATGATGGAACGATTTCTTTGATGATGACTGCTTAGTAATGGTAGAGCTGGAGTTGGCTTCTGATAGAGAGAACTAGTTGAACCAAAAGTACACGGATTCATTGTGCAAATGGATTCTTTGTAAAGACTTATAAGAACTGACTCCTCTCCCACCCACCCAACCAAAATATAAGTACTTTATGTGAAAATGTCACGGCGTGTTTCATGCTTAAAACCCTATGTGAAATCATGTCACGCTAATATTAGCCTGTGTTCTACTATTATAGACGAACAGCATCAAAGTCGACATTAGTTGTCAACATGTTGTTTAGATTTGATTTGCGTCGACTCTTCCAAGGCGTTCCCCTCCGTTGGATGAATAAGGGATGGTTTCCTGCACATAAGTGAGGGAGCTTCAAACTCACACATGTTTATTTAAATGTTGTTGACACGTTTAGGGCGACATGTTCCTCATTGCGTGGTATACGATATGCGTGTTGGTTAGACTGACGGCAGAAGAGATGTGTTGACCTGTCACACAGAAATAAGAGCCCTCAGGCACAGGCTGCTCATTACCGGTCGGCAGCAGCGAGGCATATGCTTGTTGTTTGTGTTTGTTTGTGCGCATCTTCAGGAGAGTCCGCTGCGCTGCAAAGACATTTAAATGAATTCTTTGACCTCAGCTCTTGATCAAACAGAAAAATAAAAAAAACCTGTTCTCTCTCCTTTCCTCCTCATTATTCCCCTGCTGTTGCCTCTGTGCATTGTCCAACTGTGCAAAAGGACTCTGGGACAGAGAGGTTAGAGTCTCCTGTGTCTTGACACTTCATTGCGGGTTATGTGTAACTGCCGGAGCACGCAACACAGTTTTTATTTTTATTTTTTTGTCACTGAGTTTTTTTTTTTATCCTGCTGAATGAAATGTGAAATGAGTTGAGGGATGCTCCAATGATCAAATACCAGAAGAAAACTATCTAATTGGATTGTGTTCAGCACTCACAAAGTGTTTCCTGACTGTAACCTAAGACGGCATCTGTGGAGTCAGTGGATTTATTTTAATCTAATTTTTTTTTAAACTTAAAATTTTAACATTATCTGAACATGATATTCCGAGTTGTATTATATTTATTTATTTAATGATATATACATATACATTTTGTTTTTCATAACCTAATATGGTGTGCATTAGTTGTAGTTAAAGCACTTTGAATTGCATTTTGATATGTTTGAAAGGTGCTATATGAATAAAACTTGATTGCTTGATTGACGTAGAAGTTCTTAGGTACTTAACACCACCTCTGGCCTGATACACAGCTCGCTTCACAGCAGCTCCACGAGCTCCTAAATCGAGAGTTGCAAATGGATTCTTGCATTTTTGCACCTCTCAGTTTAGACTTGTGGTATGAGTCTTGATTAACTCATCTGCAAATGCTTGTTCAGGCCTGTGATACGTCTGCTCACTCACAAACACACACACACATACACACTCTCCTGTGTGCATGATCTAAATGAGTCCACAGGCTTTTTTTTCGTCAGGTAACGCTGACAAGCAGAACATGGAAATCACATTAAACCTTGCATGCGTCATTAGCAATGAGCAATGTGCATGGCTGTGTAGACAAGTGCCAAACCCTCTGTGACAGCAGTCATGGGGAAGCGTTCCTTTGATCAAGACATGTCCAGAGTATATCCATAACGGGTGCCACCAAAAAAAAACCAGATTGAGGCAATATGTTTGGACAGCCGTGGACTCAGATGTAGAGCTTCCAGGTGGAAGACATGCGTGATTCATGTTGGATAATCTGAAAGGCCAGTGGACCTACAATGCCTATGAGTGTCTCTTTCTAATTCACTTTCAAGTTTCAAAGTATTTAATGTAATATGAACAGCAACAGTAACGGAGAAGCAGTTGTTGCCAAAGAAAATCAAAAGTCTCCGTAACTTCCTGGAACTGACAATCTGATTGGCCAGCTGTGTCGACGTTTTCATTCTTACACAAACTTTTTCTGTCACTTTCCAAATAAGCATCCAAGTGCGACCCTTTGAATGTCTTCCAGGAGAGACTGTCTGAAAGTGTGATCCTTTACCACCATAATTTAATGATTTTGGGTCTTCCCCATGACGCCTGGTATTGTCCGGCCTTCTAGTGTGGCTTTTCGGGAACAGCGATGCTCTTTTGCCTTTCAATGAGATCCGATAACCGATCCCTTAGGTTACTCGAGGGACACCGCAAGTAACTCTCCCTAAAAGAAATGTTGTGAAGCATAATGCTAACATTTAGCATGCATACTGAGTTATTAGGCCAGTATGCATCAAACCATTGCCTAACAGCTAAATGTTGTAGAGACTAGTTTGTTTCAAGCATACTGAATCTTGTACTACCAGCATTCTCTCACAACGTCTAAGGCTAAATGGTGAATTATAATAATTCCATCACCTTCCTCATGTTCATAAAATATCCCGTTACAACCTTCACATATGTATTCTAGCAGCTTGCATACTGCATCATTGCACTTCTATCTACATTTCATTGTTTTTTTGTGTTTTTGCATTCATGTATATACTTCTGCATTTTATTTACATATTGAACATAATAGTTTAATGTTTACCCTTTGTTCCTCTTGGATCTCCTTGTATTTTTGTTTTGTTTCATTTGTCTGTTTCTTTGTATTAGTGAGCGTAAGAAGCCGGAGTCAAATTCCTTGTATGCTTACGCATACATGGCCAATAAAGCTGCTTCTGATTCTTCCAATCTGATATTTGTGTTCTCCAAGAGACACGTCTTCCAAACAGACAAACCTCCAAAGTTTATCTGAAGTGAGAGGACTAAGTTTTTCAAGTGAAAATGATTGTATTTAACAGCAAAGTTTTCTACTAAATATAGTATCTCAACGGGTTGGGGACGAAGGGATTATGGCATCACCTTTAGAGTGACTAGTAAGTGGCAAGTATCCAAGAGTTGGCTCAAAACCGCAGATTTCTCAGCCAACCTTTTTTGCTAATGGAGTTGCAGTTAAACCATTTTCTGCAAAGAGGGGAGAGAGGCTCAAATGAGGCATTGGAATGACAGGCAATAGACTGGAAAATATGAGACGGGGAGAGTGGGACGGACTCAAGCTGATTTATTGGTTTATTTGCCGCTGCGGGTTCCCAGCAGAAATCTATGTGGGCGAATGCATTTTAAGTCCCCAATGCATAAAAAAGTAGACACAGCCTGTGTCCTGCCATAAAAAACAAAACAAAAACCTTTAGAAATCAAACAGACACTCAGATGTTGTGATATTCGGTCTGGCTTGGTTTCAGAAGCTCATTCTGGGTTTCAGAGGAAGACTTGTGGTTGAACTCATCTTCAGTCTCTGGTCTCTGGTTTTGGCTAACCGTTGAGGCATTTCTCTTGTGTCTAAAGCAATGCAATCGTAAAAAAGTATTCGTGGTTTAAGATTTTAATGTTGATCCTTTGATTTTAGTGTTACTGAGAAATAAATGGACAGGGCTTGAAAAGTGAGTTGATCATAAAAGTACAAACACACAAGGTTAGGATTGTCTGTTCAATTTCTCAGGTACATTTACTACCAACCAAATTTTTTTTTCTCTCACACCACCTAAGTCAAAGCATCACACAAAACTAACCTCTGTCGCCATTCAGAACAGCCTGACTTCCTAGTCTTCACTCTGCAGTGAAACTATCACACAAGCTTATCTGGTTTAGCTAAATGCAGCATTGTTATCTTTTCCTTTGAAAGAAAGGAAGGATGCTTAGTCATGGTCTTTGTGACACAACTCAAACCATTGTTCTGTTCGAGAAAAGACACGTTTCAACAATAAACCCACAGATGAGCTCCATAAAAGCAAAAAAAATGTATGATGATTCATTGCATTACAACTATTTGCTGACACATGTTGATCAATATTGTTTTTTAATCTTTCAGACCTTTTGTGCAAGCTGACAAAGCTATAGAGGAATAATGACACATAGAATGATGGGTGCATGTTTCATAATGTATTGTCTTAATACCAAGGTCAACGTGTTAACTCTGGGTTGACTGAGCATCCAAGGATGTTTTTATACCTTTTATACCCAAAATAACAATCAATTAATCAATACCATATACCAAAATGTTTTTTTATGGCATTGAAAAGATGGACACGCCGGTTTGAAAGTGAAGAAGGTAACATTTAGTGATTGCAGATTAAAAAAGTCAAGCTAATAATTGAGGCTTACATGTCCAAAAACCAAGCTGAAATGAGAAATAAAGCTAATATGTTTTATATTGAAAATGAGGCTAATAATGTCAAGTTAAAGGTTGAAATGTCAAGTTACTGATATTAACCTGCTTTCACTAGTTTAATGTAAGTCATGCCAAGGTTAAGTCTGAGGTAGAAAAATCAAGTCAAGGTTAAGTTCGAGGTTGAAAATTCAAGCAAATCATGAAAACTTTTAGGTTTAATAAAACCAAGCTGCTGATTATAAGCTTGATGTTTCAAGCTACCAAAACAAGCTAATAATAAGATGTTTTAAGTGGAATAATAAAGCTAAAGACAAGTTTGAGGTATAGATATCAAGCCACAGTTAAGTTTGAGCTTGAAAAATTGTTTAAAACATTTTTTTTAAATCAAGGCATTATTAGGTAGCTGGTAAAGTCAAGCTTTTAATAAAACGTTGTAGGTTGAAAAATCGCGAAAATAGGTTTTACTTAGAAGCAGGTCAAGTATGGGGTAGGAAAATCAAGCCAAGGTTATGTTTGCGATTGAAAATTCAAAGTAATCATTAAAAGCTTAAGGTTTGAAAAATCTATCTGATAATTGCAATTTACATCTAAAACATTTTCAGTAAGTAATCAAGCTAAAGTAAAGCTAAATTAAATTCAGGTTAAAAAATGATCAAGGCAATGATCCAAGGTATGACTTCATAACATGTTTTTATTATTGCCATTACTTACCATTGAATGATGCTGCATTCAACAAAAACATGTTAAATGAATATACGTCACCTTCAACACATGAATTGTGTATATTTTTATTTTAAAAGCATTGGGGCATATATATATATATATATATATATAAAAACACAAACAAATGTATGGTTTCTAACATCTTAGCACTAACACACTAAAGCAGAGTCGCTCTCAGCCCCAGTTTCCATCTTTAGGAGAAGGGTAGCTGGTGTAGATCCGGCTCACTGTATTTCTGTTCTGCTGGACGACGATACATTATAGGGACTACACAGGGCCACTGGAATAAATGACTTCAAAGTAACAAGTGAGATAGCAGCTGCCCAATCAGATCTCACTTTAGCGGGATAATAGCATTCAGGTCCCCGGAGGCAGGGAACGAGGATGTGTCATAAATTATGAATTTCCATGAGAACAGATATGGATGGCGGTGTCATGCAATAATTGGCACAGCACTTAGCCCCGAGTGAAGCCGGCCGGTGGCTGACTGACTCACGCTGCGGGCGCCTACAACCCCGAAGAACACCGGTTGAACTGATTTGCAAAGTCAGCGTGACACAAAGAGGCGGGCCCAATTACCAAGTCGACCCCAAAGATGTACGATGTGGCGACCTCATTTCATGACCTGCAGGGCGGCCTGGTGGGTCCGGGGTGAGAGGAGCCTCCTGAGATATTCTAATGCCAAAAGACACCTGTTACGTCCATCTACAAGCTGGTGGTGCGAAGGTAGAGATCGGCTCATCCCAATGTTGTACATATTAAATGGGAAAAGAAAATGCCACTCCCAGGCAAAGAGATGAAATTCAAGCCGGGCAATGTGGCAGGATCAAAGGGTGTCTGGCTGCTAAGTGCCTTGGGTACTTTCAAAAATGTACCGTCTGTACAGAAAAATGACAAACGGCAACGTTTCTTAGCTTTTCAGATTACTCTGCTTTTTACTCAAACAAAAATAATCAAACACCTCGCAGTGTTGAGCTACGCAGATGGTTTATTTTCTTCGGCCACATTTTTTATCCGGAAACAATGTTTTAGTTGTCCCAGTCATAGATCCGTTTTAAAGATGTTTCCTTCTCAGACGTACTCAACGTATCCTAATAATTTGAACTTTTGCATGTTACATTTTTCCATTCAACTTTCCGATTTAGTGAACACCCAGATTGGGAATTAATGCATTTTGACATCCATTACTTTTGAATGACTTTTGAATTTAACAGGCATTCATTTTGGTGATTGCAAGTTAAATGAAATAGACATTCACTGAGCTAATTCAGGGAGCATCAACGCTTTGATTGCTACTGAGAGGCTGATGTGATGTCTGACTGTTTTTTATCCTATATATGTCCAGTCTTTCACACTGTGTTTTGCTAAGTCATCTTAGATCTTATCTACTAAATCTCGGCAGGAAAAGCAGAGACCGCCAATAAGGTTCTCATTAAGTGCGGATCTCGAGGGGATTTAGCTTAGCTTAGCATAAAAGGGGGAAACAGCTCGCTTGTTTCAGTCCAAAGTAAAACAAACAAAAAATACTTACCAGTTCATTAATTAACTCATTGTATCTAACTTGTTAAATTTGTACAAAAATTAATCATATCACAGCATGTAATGCCCATTCAAACCCCCGTTTTACATTTTCTTTGTGTTCAACCAACTTTTGAATCATTATGCAAGAGCCTTCACCCTCCCTGAATCAGTAACCCAATTTATAAAAGCTTTCCAGCCCCACTGAATTAAAATCCCTCCTGCATGGCATTATGGCTTCAGGCTTTTTCTTTTCACAGCAAATGCAGACATTTGTAGTCACAACTAGCACCAAAAAAACGTGTAAAAAACACTTCATTATTGTGTCGACTTTCCTTGTCATGCATCGAAAACAAATCCTTGAAAAACGACGCTACCCCTGATAGAGACGGGAGAATGGCTGGGAGTTTTGGGCTGACAATGTCTTCAGTCTTCTCTGAAATAGAAAAGGATTAGATGCCACACAAGATCGGCACCATTTCTCATCTCCCTGCCCCTCTCCTTTCCTTGCCGTTTCCCCCGCAGGTGAAAGAGTGAACGGATGAGGTGGAGGACCTCTTCCTCGGCACACACACACACACACACACACACACACACACACACACACACACACACACACACACACACACACACACACACACACACACACAGAGACACACACACACAGAGACGTCACCTTGCACCGTTCATCCGTGGGAGGAAGGGGAAGACTTGGGATTGTTTGTTGCCCGCAGGAGGAATTCAAGGTCAGAACACAGCACACACACACACACAAAAACACACACACAAAAACACACACACTCAGATTTGAGAACAAATAAATAGAAGGAGGGCGCCTCTCTTTTCAATTGGCTGTGTTTGAATTACGAGGAGTCAAGTGAGTCGATAAGATCGTATGCATGAGCTGCTTTGCTTTCATGAACAAATAATTGGAGAATAAATAAGGAATTCTTTCAATATCTAACAGAATAAAAGGTTTTTTTTTAACTAAATCGTGGTTCGGATGAAAGAAAAGAGTCAATTGACATTTACCAAATGCCCTTTTGCTCCTTCTGCCATTGCTTTCCTACTATCTTGTTTCCTTCATTTCATCCTCTCTCCCTTTTTCTTAAAAAAATGGATTATTAAAAGAAAATCACTAATCAACGCCTCCAAACAAATGTTGGGCTGTCCAAGTTTTTTTTTTTCCTCTGTGAAGTCCACACACTGGGAAGAATTAGGATTTTAATTGCTTCCCCACAGATTGCTGCCTCACTGAGAAACTGGGTTAATTGCATAAGAAGAGAGAGACACTTTCATTGAACGCTGCCAACTACAGTTACTGCAGCTCGATACCCTGCAGTGTTGCATTTACAGGTTATTTAGCCACAGCTATGAGAAGAGAGAGAGAAAAAAAAAGTGGTGATAGCCTGGAAGTCTGCCGGTTTTATATGAATGTTGACGTCGGTATCAAAACGCTTTTAAACTGTCAGTCCCGCGTAGCTGTCCTGACAGGATGGCGTTTCCTATGTGATTCCTTGACGTACTCTTGTCAGCGTCAAGGAGTCGCGTGTATGGAGTTGATCGGTTCTGCCATCGTTCTGCATTGATTAGATTCATCAAAGCTGCTTTGAGGTGCAGAATAAATGAAAAGTAAACTCAGTATGTCCAAAATGATAAGTCAGTCAGTCCATTGCTTACTTCAGTCTTCACCATCATCCCGTCCTTCCTTTGATATTTATTTTTAGGGACAGCCTGCCAGTCGTCCTCTTTCATACTGTGTATATCACTGCAGTGGTAGGAAGGAGGGATTAACTCTCTGTTGAGAACCGAGTTTTTGTGCATGCACAATGACTAGGGCTGAGTATCATAAAAAAATGTAAGGTATTGTTTGACTGCAGATGCTTTTGGTACTACTTGGTATTGTGTTATTTCGGTCCAATACTTTAAAATGAATGGAGTACTGACGCCCGGCCAAATTAAATAACGGCATGTTTTCAGTTTGTTTGGTACCAGAGCAAAGGGCTGATTAACATGAAGGGAGGCCCCCCTATGTTTCCTCTTATAATGCTAGATTGTAAACGATAAATCTATGTTTAAATCGAGGGGAGCTAGTTAACATTAGCCGTTAGCGGCAGCTTGGCAGCACAGTCCTGCATGGCTGAAAAACGTTGTATTGATTTACATTAAGATGTCTGCCAGCTCTATTCAGTAAAAATATCGGCAAAGATAAATGTGGTGAGAAACTTGAATAAATACGATAGTTTGTTTTCACAGCAAAATAAAATAGATGTGAGAGAGAGAACAGTGACCTGTTAAACTTTAAGCATCTTATAATACATAATTTAAACTACTAATTCCAAGAGTTTCTTTAATCAAAGTAAATATTTAGATATAAATACAATCATCTATGTCTTTAATACTTGAATTGGGTGTTTTATGCAGTTAAATCACAATACAAGACAATAAAAAACATTTAGATTTTAAGTCAGTTTACATTGATTTGGGACAGTTGTGCTCTTTCTTTTTGACCAAATGATGTTATGAGGAATTGGTAAGAGGAATCTATAAAGGAATCATCTCTACAAAATCTCCTCGAGTCCCATCCCCATTCCTCCCTCCCTCCCTACTTTCCCTCTTCTCTCTGTCTGTCTCATGACTCTGCCTCATTTCTGCTTTGCTTCCCGGCGAACGTTCACAGCTCTCACCGAGCCAATGATAGCAGGAGATGAGGTCAGGGCCTCGGCGTTCCCCTCGGAGACCGATGCCTGGCACAGAGTCCTTGTAGAATATTCCGCTAAATTGCGTCACCAGCTGAGGATAATAGTACCTGTTTTGAGAATCCCAGGGCACTGTGAAGGACAAGCAGGGGTCAGGTGAAAACACACACAGACTCCACATAATGTTTCATCGGCAAGGAAGTCGTGGCATTCGCACAAATATGGGAGAAATTATATTGGGCTTGCGAAGGATATGATTTGGTTTCATCAACCTTGGCAATTTCTCCCCCAAATTCTCTCTGTTTTACATTCACTGATTCGTGCTCATGGAACTGAAGTCCAATTGAATGTGAGCTAATCTGGATGGGAAATAGAAAAATGTATAAACAACACAAGAAATATCAAGTATGAAGCTTGCTATCTGGCAAGCGTTGGACATCTGTGGACTTCAGTGAGTCACATTTAAGTGTGGGCTCAAGTTTGACGACAACAGTGTGAACAGTTATTGACACAGAGCAGCAGTTATTGGGAAAAGCTTGTGCTAATGAACTTAAGTAGTAAAAGGTAACGAGCTGTATGGTGCAGCCGTATAAACTGCCAATATATATATATATACAGTGGGGCAAAAAAGTATTTAGTCAGCCACCAATTGTGCAAGTTCTCCCACTTAAAAAGATGAGAGGCCTGTAATTTTCATCATAGGTATACCTAAACTATGAGAGACAAAATGAGAAAAATCCTGAAAATCACATTGTCTGATTTTTAAAGAATATATTTGCAAATTATGGTGGAAAATAAGTATTTGGTCAATAACAAAAGTTCATCTCAATACTTTGTTATATACCCTTTGTTGGCAATGACAGAGGTCAAACGTTTTCTGTAAGTCTTCACAAGCTTTTCACACACTGTTGCTGGTATTTTGGCCCATTCCTCCATGCAGATCTCCTCTAGAGCAGTGATGTTTTGGGGCTGTCGCTGGGCAACACGGACTTTCAACTCCCTCCACAGATTTTCTAAGGGAGTTGAGATCTGGAGACTGGCTAGGCCACTCCAGGACCTTGAAATGCTTCTTACGAAGCCACTCCTTCGTTGCCCGGGCGGTGTGTTTGGGATCATTGTCGTGCTGAAAGACCCAGCCATGTTTCATCTTCAATGCCCTTGCTGATGGAAGGAGGTTTTCACTCAAAATCTCACGATACATGGCCCCATTCATTCTTTCCTTTACACGGATCAGTCGTCCTGGTCCCCTTGCAGAAAAACAGCCCCAAAGCATGATGTTTCCACCCCCATGCTTCACAGTAGGTATGGTGTTCTTTGGATGCAACTCGGCATTCTTTCTCCTCCAAACACGACGAGTTGAGTTTTTACCAAAAAGTTCTATTTTGGTTTCATCTGACCATATGACATTCTCCCAATCCTCTTCTGGATCATCCAAATGCTCTCTAGCAAACTTCAGACGGGCCTGGACATGTACTGGCTTAAGCAGGGGGACACGTCTGGCACTGCAGGATTTGAGTCCCTGGCGGCGTAGAGTGTTACTGATGGTAGCCTTTGTTACTTTGGTCCCAGCTCTCTGCAGGTCATTCACTAGGTCCCCCCGTGTGGTTCTGGGATTTTTGTTCACCGTTCTTGTGATCATTTTGGCCCCACGGGGTGAGATCTTGCGTGGAGCCCCAGATCGAGGGAGATTATCAGTGGTCTTGTATGTCTTCCATTTTCTAATAATTGCTCCCACAGTTGATTTCTTCACACCAAGCTGCTTACCTATTGCAGATTCAGTCTTCCCAGCCTGGTGCAGGTCTACAATTTTGTTTCTGGTGTCCTTTGACAGCTCTTTGGTCTTGGCCATAGTGGAGTTTGGAGTGTGACTGTTTGAGGTTGTGGACAGGTGTCTTTTATACTGATAACAAGTTAAACAGGTGCCATTAATACAGGTAACGAGTGGAGGACAGAGGAGCCTCTTAAAGAAGAAGTTACAGGTCTGTGAGAGCCAGAAATCTTGCTTGTTTGTAGGTGACCAAATACTTATTTTACCGAGGAATTTACCAATTAATTCATTAAAAATCCTACAATGTGATTTCCTGGATTCTTTCCCCCCATTCTGTCTCTCATAGTTGAAGTGTACCTATGATGGAAATTACAGGCGTCTCATCTTTTTAAGTGGGAGAACTTGCACAATTGGTGGCTGACTAAATACTTTTTTGCCCCACTGTATATATTAACCTTCAGAGCTAAGCAGAGTCTTAGTAATGTTAGTTTGCCTTTGAGATCCCCCGGCCACAAATCACAACGTACCTCCTGGTTTCCTAATGGGGATTTTGAATAATGGAACATCTCTACAAACTCAAATTGCCTCAATAACAGTGTTTTCTTTTTACCGGTCTCGACAGCAACGGCAGTATTGTTTACACCTAGAGAGTCTGTGTTTGTGTGCTAATGCATCTGTTCATATGATATCTTCCCCTAAAAAACTCATTATTTTTTGGTGCATTTTTTTTACGAAAGTCCAAGTATGTCTGCTCGTTACACGCATTCAGTCTTTTCAAAATAAACTTCCCTCTTCCCAGTAAACTTATTTTTAGGCAACAAAACTACTTAGGTGAGGTTTAGGAAAAGATCTTGGTTTGTAGTAAAAATAATTACATAAGTGGCGTTACTTTAGTTTAGAAGTTAAGTAACAAAGAAGTCAACATTGACTTCCTATAACAGACAGGTTTTCTTTTGGCCCACCTGTATTAAGTCTTTTTCGTTAATTGTTCATGATTAAGTGGATAACATAATAATTGATTTCGTGGGATATTATGAATAACAGCGCATTCATTTTTGTAGGTATATCTATGAAAGCTGCATAAGAACAGCCTTGTGTGAAAAACTGTTGGAACCTGGAAACACCTAGTATTTTGGTCTGTGTCTGTCTGTGTATCGAACACTAGAGGGGTCGGTAGTGAGTTGTAGTTTAAAGCTTAATGCTGCTGCCCAAAAATACTTTTACATGTAGACTAAAGATCGGGACCGAGACGTCTGTAAATCAGCTGTTGTTTTTTTAAGTTAAATGAACTTTCCAAAAAGAACAATTGATAAAGCCTCATTTAAATCATCAGGTCCTAAAACTTGAAAAATGCTTTAGTTTATTACTATTGAATTAAGAGACATGTTTAATGTGATTACAGCAAATCATTTCTACTTTAACTGCAATCTAAAGTAGAAATGAAACCCTAACCACTGCATAATTGTAAATAATCAGTGATTGTCAATATTATTAACAGATCAATAATGTAGTCTTCGGGGAAATAACCAATCCTGCTGCTTTCTGTCTCTCCAGAAACAGGCTCCTTGCCCGGAGGAGGACAATCTTCATATTAAACACAGAGCCATTGATTGCCAAATAAAGATGTTCCTTCAGCTCACTGCAACACACACTCCATCCTACATGACATGAATTTCATAATACGCAATGTAATATTGATGTGATCTCGATATGTCACTCCTTAGTGTATTGAGTGAGTGAAGCGTAGCCCTCTGTGGACTGATTGTATTACATTGTAATGTAATGTAATGTAATGTAATCAGAGGGGATGTTTGAACTTTTGCATGTTACATTTTTCCATTCAACTTTCCGATTTAGTGAACACCCAGATTGGGAATTAATGCATTTTGACATCCATTACTTTTGAATGACAGGCCACCATTTAACAGGCATTCATTTTGGTGATTGCAAGTTAAATTAAATAGAGATTCATTGAGCTAATTCAGGGAGCAACGCTTTGATTGCTACTGAGAGGCTGATGTGATGTCTGACTGTTTTTTTCGGTGGGATTTAGGGTGAGCTTGAGTAGTTAGATGGTGAATGGTGGGTGCCTGGTCTGATGGGGGTGTAGAGTTCTCTTGGCACAGCTTGTAATATTTTTGTGGACATATTTTGTCCATGACAAAAATATATTTTTGGCGTATCACATATGTGTTCCTAATTAAACCTATTGCCCCATAAGTCCGAGTAGGCAGGAGGTCGGTGTGGATGGATGGGTCAAACAAACACAGGACTTTGACGCAGGAGATCGCTGTTTGTGTCCCCTGTGAAACCAAAAGGCAACGTTAAATTATTTAAATTTACAACCATTCTTACTTTAACCCAAACCATGCTGTTTTTACTAAACCTAACAAAGTATTCTACTGCATTTTTTATGTTTTGTCTTGTTTCAATTTGAAACATGAGACAGGGTTGCCTTGGATTATAATGCAGAGTGTCGTAACAACATAGACGTAGTGGCTTTCCAATTGGGTTATTTTTTTTTGCTAACGTATTTTAACCATGTCTTTCTATGATATCGGCGCATGGCAACTTTGGTAAAGTCAAGGTCAAGAAAGGGTCAACGAAGCAAAGCCTACTGGCTGGTTTCATCTTGATTCGGCTGCTTATCCTGCATGGAACACCCCTCTTACTGCAAAATATATCCAACACTTGCTGTCAGTACAGCACTCACTCTTTTGCTGCCACTCTGCTCTCTTGAAAGCTATGTTGTTGACTTGCTGCTGCTACTGCTGTCACTCCATACCTCTGCCCAAGCATCCATCTGTAGAGTCCCCGAGGGGGGAAAGCTAGTATCATCAGTCAATATTCCCTCCTATACCAAGCTTGGTGTTTCCTTTTGAAGAGGTCAAAGTCTTAACATTAACCATGATATGGTTACATGGGATGTATTATAATGTGCTGGACATGGACAATACTAACGTGACTTCAAGAGACACTGGGCTGGCGTGGCTTGACGTCACTTCTTTCTCTGTACTGTCTGACCAGCCCTGTGCCTGGAACATAAACCAGCTGGTGGGACACGTATAGTGTGGTATCCTGCTTGGATGCACTGCTGAACACAGAGCTTAAATGTATTTTTGAGAGGCAAAAAAGGCAGCAGCAAGGATAATAAAACACATGACCCGCTGCAATGGAAGTGATGTGCCATCATTTTGAGATGCATTGTTTCCTCTGCAGATATCTTTGGAGCGTGGGCGTGCTTGGAACCCTTTTCATAACAGATCTGTGAGAGAAAAAAGAAGAAGGGGAAATATGTGATATGCTTTAAACATTACCCAAACAAATTGAGTTCAAAGAACTAAAGCAAACTTGACAGTCAAACAAAATCTGCTACATCCCACAGTCGTGGAGATTATATATATATATATAAACATAACAAAAAAGACTGATGAAACTGTAGCACTGAGGCTTCTGTGCTGAAAAGAAAAATGTTTTTGGCCTCTTCTGACTGAGCTTTGATCAGAAAATGCCTGAATGGTGATATACCCTGAATAGCTCAGCCACCTACAGCAGCTGTTTTTATGAACTTGTCCCAAAACTGTCACCTTGGTTGATGAACGATCGCTCAGTCCAGACCCTTCCCTCGACAATCCTTCAGCGGCCCAAGTGCTCCTTGTTTGTTAATTGTGTTTACCTGGCTCCCCGTGTGCGGACGAAGCTAAGTCTGCCCCGTGATCAGGAGTGGTGTTTCTCCCACTTGCGTCATTACGGTTGAGACAATGAAGGTGGTTTTAACAGCGCCTGGGGAGTCTCCACGTGCTGCTACCCAGAAATAATATTTGTGCTGTGCTAGGCTGTGATTTAATGAAGTGCTATTGTGGATCTTTTTTCTTCTCTTGATAGATACAGCTACACAGGAGGGATAGGGGAGGGAAGAATGAAATGCAGTAAAGCAGATGTCTCGGCTGAACTGAAGTCCAGTGGTGTCACTGACGTTTGTTCGTATGAGCTAACTAACCAACCCGATAGCTGGGAGCAAGGACTTGTCATGAATAAACCAGTGGCTTCAAAGGCTTCTGATGTCTTGTGATGTTATATTATGGCGTTGTGCATGCTTCTGAGATCCACTGTCATGTACTTAAAAATAGAGTTGACTGTAATTATATGATTCCAAATGGAAATCAGATCAGAAGACGTATCCTCTGCATGATATACCAAGAAGTATAGAGTCTTTATACTTCTTGCTCTGTCCTTTCCAAATGGACGAAGCTTCAGACTTGGTGGAGCCGGCCCCTAAATATACAAATTCCCATGTGAATGTCAGCGGTGATGACTTCAAGGAAAGTAGGTCTTCTGTTACCCCGAAAAAAACTAAATGAATCAATAATATGACTGAGGTTCCACGTATATTATATTATTATATTGTGATATTATTTTTTTTCCGCATATTAACAGTAGCCCAAATATAATTTACCAGTCTTACGGTTTTTTTTTCGAAACCTAACTGACAAACACATTTTCCCCATAGAGCCCTGCTGTAAGATAGACATCTGTAAAACTGTTGACAGGTCAACTTGAACTGCAAACAAGGTCAATTATGACTCTTTTGATTATGAATGGTAGATCCATGAAGGAGTGAAAACCGATTAAAACATCTGTCACATCATCACAATGTAAAGACGTTGTGCAGAGTGAAAACAAGACAATGAAACTAATGCAGTATTATAGGCCATGTTTTGCCAGGTTGCCAATCAAGTAGAAACCTTATCAAATCATATTTAAAAATTCCCTCTATGCTAATATGCAAGAGAGCAAAGTGATTAGATTGAACAAGAGAAAACTCAAACAATTACGCAGGCATATTTACACATCAAATTTAAGAGCAATTATCATCTAATACTCATTTTGTCAGACTGCTAAAATGTTTGGCGCCGACACATTTTACATTTTAGGGAGCAAGAAAGTCATTTCACAGAAAAGTCCTGGTGGCTCCGTGATTAGGCTCAGTGTCCCGGTTAATGCGCTTGTATAAAAGCTTTGTGTTGTCATGGAGAAGTGCTATTGAATTCCATTTCAATTCATGGATCCCCTTTGCAGTTCTTTTATTAATGAATATTCTTTTTAAGTTTCATTACAACTTCTTGCACAAAATTAAAAAAAAAACATAGCTATATAGAAGACATGTGAAATGTTACAAAACTGAAACCAGTTAGTGTTATGAGTTATCGCACACTGGAAGTGCAGTTAAAGTCACAGTATCCCTGACAAGCGAGATGAACAAAACTCATAACACACACACACACACACACACACACACACACACACACACACACACACACACACACACACACACACACACACACACACACACAAGACTCATGAATGCATTTCAGCTCACAATCACCGAGCCGTCATCCTATCAAAGACTCCAACAGAATGTGAAATTAGGTCTCGAAAAATCTGACTTTGGAAGCAAAAACTTTTTTCTCAGTATACAGTCATCATGAAAAAGACAGCAGCTGCCTGGATGCCTGCCTTGATTAAAAAGTATTGATTGAGAAGAAGAGGGGCGGCCGGGCTGTTTTCTGTAAGTCATGGAGAAAAACAACCCAGTCGTGCTCCACAAACTCTCCGCTTTCTTCCTTCTCTCTTATTTTATGACCTGTAGTTTCTGTCTCATCCTCCATTTAGCCTGTTGAAAGCCCAAGGCCTTGTGTGCTAAACTTTGCTGACAGACTTTTAAACAGGGTCCTCTATGATTTTCACGGTTAAGGCGCTTGAATTATAGTTTGTTTAACCTAGCAGTTGTATATATGTGCACTTTGATTGGTAAACGAACATGGCATTTTGTTTTTCTTTCAGTAGGTGGATTCCTTTTTAAAGAAGATGCAAAGTCTGCATCTCTTAGTAACAGACTCAAACGTGGTGGACACGCAGATGCACAACAAATTTCTCATCTGCTATTTACATTTCTATATCTGTGACTTATGCCAGACTATCATTCTGTATAGCGAGGCTGGAAGAAAAATAAACAGAAATAAATATGTTTGGGGGTAAATAAAATGAAAAAAATGCAAAGGGATAATAAATTAATTTAATTGAAAATAAATAAATAGATTTATAAGATTGATTTTATTTAAATTTAATTTAAAAATAACAAAAAAATATATGAATAAATAGATGTTTATATGAATACATAAAAGAGAAATAGGATAGGTTAAATAGGACAGTAAATAAATAGTGGGATTACTGAAAAGTTATTTATTTATTTATGGTGGATTTTGGCACTCTTTTGATTACCGGAATATGATTTTACAGGGCAAACACTTTCAGAATTGAATGTTCAGATGATGGCTGTGATATGTGTAAATAGTAAAATAAATATGCAACTATTGCCAGTTTTGTCTTTTAGCCTTTTTGAAGTGATATATAGTTTTTTTCAGGATGATATTTAGGATGTAATGATGATTTTCTGATACTGGCTGATACAGAACTGCTCACATGTAATGCAATCTTAACTTTTGTTTACAGTTAAACTCCACCGGGGCCCCTTTAAATATATAATTTGAATAATTTCATCCAATCTAATCAACATGAAAAAAACAACTGCCAGCACACTGTTAGCATGCAGCATTTTGAATGCTGTATCTGAAATGCTGAAATTCATCTTTACCTAATTAAGCTCTTCATAGATGCAGCAAGGTGCAGGCGTACACTGACATTTCATGCTGCCTCAGGAACATTTTCAGCCAAATAGCTTCATGGGAATTTTGTGGTAACTACTGTTGTGAGAATAACACTCATTTGGTTTAATTGCGCTGTACATAAAGATTGTGTTATCAGCAAATGAATTAGAGACTGATACAGTTTTATCTGAAATCACTGCGACGGGTTTAATGACACACAATAATTATCAACAGCTGAAGATCAGAACACAACAGGTGACCATTTAGAAAACAAACTCTTAATTATGTTGCAAGCACTTTCGGAGATCTCAGGTGAAGTGAGACGCAGTGACATGTTGACGCGAGGATTAACTCGTCATTTTTACAGCTTAGAACCACCTACTTTGGAGAGACTAGCATTACATTGCAGTATTATACTGCACAAATAGTTGTTGGTGAACAGTCTGCCCTCACCGATTGGCGTAGGAATGGCAATCAGAACAATTGTCTTGCTTTTTGCGTGTAATCTGTCGTCCTGTAGTCTGCACTGACTGCAAAGGGAATGCGTAGTATTACATAAGAGAGAGACCTCTTACGGGGTGCAGGACGGGGGTGGGTGGTTCAAACAAACACAGGACTTGCAACCAAGAGGCTGATGTTGAATTATTGTTTCTTTCTTTTCAAGTTATGCAAGCAACATTTGTTTGTGTTTTCATGTTACTCTGATCCGATACATATTTTACTTAGTTCATTTTCAGCACAACCATGCTGTTTTTCCTCAACCTTACTAAGTGGTTTTGTTGCCTAAGCCTGACAGTGGCCGTCACTGTAGTTTTTCTCACTTAACCTAACAGTGGCCATAATTGTAGTTAAATAAACATTACAGCTCCCATCAACGTAGTTTTGTTGCCTAGACCTGACAACAGCTGTCACCTTAGTTTTGTTGCCTTAACCTGACAGCAGCCATCATTGTAGTTTATCTGCCTAAATCTGATAGTGGCCGTGACAGTAATTTTGTTTGTTTCACCTAATGGCTGTCCTCAGTGTAGTTGTGTTGCCTAAACAGCTGCCCACATCAGGCCTTCCATTGTACAACAAAGTAGCGTTAAATGACAAAAGAAAAGCATAAATTGTGTAATAATAACCCATGGAAACATTGGAAATATCGTACTTTTTAAATGCCTCCCCATGCAATCTGTTATTGGTGAAATACTAACTTTGTATCATAAATTGTAAATAGGGAAAATAATAAAAAACAAGGCACTTAACCATACTTCAAACTTAATTGAAAAAACAGTGATCTGCAACGAATGACTTCAAAAAAATCAATTGCAAATACATTCTCTCAGAAAAACAAAAACAAAAAACACAAGCACAGTGATCTTTTTTTGTAATATGACTGAACGACTGCTGACAAAGCTTTTTTTTAGGTTTTATTGATCAAAGGAGCCACTGATAGACGAATGTGCTTTCCTCCATCTAATTAACTGATGACATATATTGTACTGCCAGACAACAGCAGCCCCACATCATGCAAATGATGGAGCAACCTTTCATTCGCCCTCTTCAGAGCGCCATACAGAGCCGGCCCCATTCGCGCTCTCCGGGGCGCGTCTTGTTGTTTCCGTCAGCGGCTGGTTTGCAGCGAACAGAATGTTATCAGCAAACAAATCAGTGTTTCATCGAAAAAAGGGAAACGGGAGCCATTCAGTCATACTTCACTGACTGACAGCATTGTGAATATTTAATTGAATATTTGATGTGTGTTTTCAAAGAAGTTTACCAGATGTGATACACGGACGGAGCAGCAGCGCCCCATGTAGCACGCCGTTTGCAGGCCAGTTTGTTTTAGGACACTCATCAGGGGACATTCAATCTGCATTTCAGCCTGTGGGCTAACTTTAAACACACTAGTAAAGGACTATTCTATACATCATTTATATAACATATATCAATAGATCTGACCTTATCTTCTCGAACTGTTGTTCTCAAACCAGAGGGTCGAGACGCTTACTTGGAGATACATGAGATACATCCAGGGGTTCATGAGATGATAACCTATGTAGGAAATAAAATAATTAATGAATACATAAACCAGATGTCAGGTCCCAGGTTGTGCTAGACAGCCCAGTGCTAAGCATCCGATTCTAAAATAGATTTCAGACATTTAAAAACACTTACTGCTGTTCTGAAGGTGTTTCCAGAATCCCCAAATACTCCTCCAACCATCTGGATGAAACCATATTCCATCTGCTGCACAATTATTAACCCGTTTTCTTGTTCCATGACATCTTGGAGTCCATGATGTGTTTCAGTGAGTTGATTGTCGGGAGAGAAAGCACAAAGGATTCACTGGTCTTATGTTCACTTGCTGTTATAAATATATATATACTTACTGCACAATCTACATCTCATTGTCAGACATGAGAGAGTAAAGTGTCTGTCAAAAGCACCGCTTCAGGGCTTTAACTATGCTTTATATATATTTATTTATTTATCTTTGACATATATTTAACTCCTACACTAATGCAAGGTTTTGACATATAAAGGTTGTGCATTTGTATAAAGCGGGCCCACTGACCAGCTCCATTTACCCTGTGAGTGGTTACAAATCACTTGAGTTCAAAGGGAAGGAAACCCCTTCAGGTCTTCAGGAAACGGAGGCAAAAGAAAAAGCCTTTAAAGATTCGCATCTACGAGCAGCTGGATACGTGAATGTGAAATTCAATGGCAATGTAGATACCACTGACATTATGGTATTGAAATGTTTTACTTTGACTCGACACAGGGGTGTATTGTCTTTAAAATCAGCGTCCTTTTCAGAGTGAATTTCAGATGTCCGTTATTTCCCCAAAATATATATTCAATTTCGTTAGTTATTTACGGATCTCAAAATGCAAATTAAGTTAAAACATCACTCAGCTATATCTTTACAAATCAAATATTTGTTTGCTGCTCTATTAATGTTCTGAATGTTGAATGTAGCATCTCTAGCATCAGAATCTAACCACTTACCCCTTTTGGTTTGCAAGTTAGAGGCGTGGCAACTTTAATACCTGGAAATCTGAAAAAAAAACAAGTATATAAGTGCATGTATAAGAGTATATAAACTCTTCAAACATTTTCAGCCACCAGTAATACAAAAACAAAGTGAGGGATGGGTGTGTGTGTGTGTGTGGGGGGGTACATTTAACCTCTGTAACACTTTGTTGAATGAGACAGTTTCAGTGTTTTTTAGATGTCGGCATCAAAATGTGACAACTTCCCCAACATCATCTGTGATTAGCCCTGACAGGAAGCGGAGTCTTGTGGCTGGCTGTCACACTGAAGCACTTCTAGCGACCGAGATCAGGCCACAGGCGTCGGCAGCTTCACTGACTGAAGTTATCACCACTGCTGCACAATCACCCAATCCATAAATGGGACAGGACTTAACCTTAATTATACTAGTTATTAATGGAGGATGAATGGCTTTTGAGTTACTAAACTTAAAAAACAAAAATCCCTCGACTTCAATTACAAACTTTCCTGTCAACAAATGCATGGGCTTTCTGTGTGAGGGCTGTTTAAACAAGTCCAAATAATTTGAACGTACCCTCTTTTTAGCCAAATGTCAAGCGTTGCTTTTAAGATTCCAGCATCAGCATCATTAATCAAATATTGTGGTTGACATTTGCATATCTTATACCTGCTCGTGCAGTTTCCACCCAGTGGTTATTTGTCGAGGAAAAGGAAATTAAAGTGAGTGTGTGCCATGGGTGGAGACGGTAAGAAAAAGGGGTTACCATGTTATCAAACTGTATGGGCTAACCTTTTAAAATGCCATCCTTTGTCATCAAGGACCGACCCTCCGCCCGAAGAGAGCAGTGTCACCGCGGCAACGCCACCCACGCTGAGTTGTCCTTCGCCGAAATGAATGTACTTGAAGGTTTTCCAAGAACTTCTGGTTTAACAATAAAAAAAAAAATCACAATTTCTGTAGCTAAATAAATGTTGCACACATTTTGAGGAGGAATGGTAATCCGCAGTCAGTTGATCTTCTTCTGCATGCGAGTATCGCTTTGTGTAAACGTGGGAAGATATATATAATGCACAGCGGCTTTGCACAGCTGTTCGGTGTGAGATGCAACAATGTCGTATTAAGCTTGTTTTTTGCAAAGTTGTTTTTTGGGCTGTAATTCAGCTAACTGACGGTACCATTTACATCCTGCATGCATAAGCAAGTACATTACAACCTGACAAACAGACAAACATGAAGCTTCAGGGCCGGGGCCTCTTTGTGTAAGCCTCATCCCCAAAACAGATTTTACATCAACAAAGAACTTTTCAGAATTTAAAATGTGTTATTACCCCTGCATACATAATGCATCACCCCCTCTGTGTATTTGTCATGAGACAAAATATTCCATCTTATGTTCAGCACCAGAGGGCTCAACTTACAGTCAATTACTGTATGCGGCTTCATCGTATATCTTGCATGCAAATGAGACTATAAATACCCCCGACTCATCTCTCAGATGCATCATCCTGTCAGGGTGTTAAACCGTGTGCTGTGACACACCGCGTGTCCCTCGCTGTCACACAGCTCTTCGCGACGTCTCAGTCGTATGCTGCTGAGAGGTGCAAACTTAATTTACTTTCACGCAGTGTCAGGACTTCTGCCCCCTGCGGAGGCTGTGGCTTCACAAGTTGTTTTAACGGCATGTGTTTTTAACCCCAAAGAATAAATAATCAGTGACCTCAAACCTGCAGGAAATGCCCTGTATAACAAAAGGGTACTTTCTCGTCCTTTTTAACTGGATTGTTGAGTAAAATAATCAGGTATGAATATGATTCAAAATATCTCAGCTTTGCTTTTTGCATCTGTCTGCCGACTTTTTTATATTCATATGAAAATCAATAGGCTTTAATTAAGAAAAATCTACTATTTATCAAATTAAAATGTGATTAAAAAGGGTGAAAGCCACGGCAATTTGAATGAATTTCACTGAAGTTCAAAGCTGCTAAACTAGTGACCCAGGCTGTGTTCCAAGTCACGTACTAACATGCTATTTATACAAAGTAAGCTATGGCTTAAAACTGAGAATGTAATGAGTTCCAACTGCAGTATGTAGACTTTGTGTACGTGACAAATACCCGGATGTTTACTACAATAGCAAGAATTCTATGTGTGTGAGACGTGAGCTTACTGGACATACTGAGCCCGACCCAAAATGCATTGCATCTCTTCAGACTGTCCAATGGCTGACTGCGAGGCAGACGGTTTAAATAATCTGTTTGAATAAATAAAATGATTATGGAATGATGGCAAGTGACGTTGAGGTACAGTTAAAGGGGAAAGCGCTTTTGCACATACTGTCCTAGAAAACATATTTAACATTAAAATATTTAATAGAAATTTGTCTGAAAATATTAAATTGAGTGGATGATTGACTTCAACGGTAGCTGTCATGTACTGCAGAGAAGAAGTATTGGTCGAGTATAGTTCAGTGTGATGGCATAATTAACTATTGCTTTAGTAGGTGAAAAGAAATCTCATTTTCGGTGGTTTTTCGCCAACCTCCACTTAAAGATATGACTTGAACACAGCATTAGCATTAGAGTGCAGTGGGCCAACCGCTAACCGCACCATTTTATTAGCTAATGCAAATCTGAAATGTAGTTCTCACTGAAATAATATATGTTTATGGTATCATATTCTGTATGGTCTAACAGACACCAAAGATTAAGATATATAGACATACAAATATGTTGCTCCCATCCTAGCACATCCTTCTGATTCATTGACATTCATCACCTATATATATATATATATATATATATATATATATATATATATATATATATATAATAATATTTTTAGATGTTAAGTATCTGACTTTCTGGCATCATCTGGTATCCCAACACTCGGAACACGCCGCCTCACAGCACACCCCCCCATCGGTCTGGTGGGAGGCCTCGCAGGGAAACTGCTTGCAACTGTTTAGCACCGTGACAACGTTTAAATGGCTGGTGCTTTGAGCCGGGGTGCGCACTAATTCCTCTCACAGCAGATTTTGCTCAAACACAGATGAATTATGGAGCAGAGGCCCAGTGAAGCGATTCCACAAGCTGTGTCAACGATGCTGCGGAGCTAAAGATAGAGCCGGCAACAGGTCAGGTTCGCCTCCCCTGCACGAAGCCTACAGTGGTGGAAAAACACACAGTAGGTTCAGAACAGAGGAGTCAACCCATGTTGAAGAACATAAGATATATATATAGCATTAGATGTAACATAAAGCTACGAAACACTGAGCATGTACCTCTAGAGAACGGATGTATATTATCAAAGAATGTATGACAACGTTAGACCATAGGCACTGTGAAAATAGCAGTTTAAATGGGTGAGATAATGGACTGAAAGGACCATTAAACATGCTTTACCCTTTCCATCCATGGACGTCACGACAACCGGTTGAAAGGTCAGCCAATTTGACACAGAAATTATCAGCAGTGAAGCTTCAGGGATTTACGGGCCTTGAAATCCATTTATCTTTTGATTTGACTTTGTTTAGTTGAGTCAGTGAGGCTAACTGTTAAATAGCTGTGATGAAAGCGGCACGGCTGGCGTTTTTTTCATGGGTTTTAAAACGCCGGCTCAACCACAACCATGTTGAGAGCCGTCAAGAGGCAATAGAAATGGTCCTAATCTTGTATATGGCACCCTTAAATCAACAGAGGAGGATAATGAAGCTGAGTCTCTGCATCAATTTATTTCTTATTCATTGTAAACTGTCTATTCTCATCCATCAAGCACATCTCATGTTTGCACCACTGGCTTGAACCAGCATGTACTTTTGCAGTGACTTCACAAAGAATGATAATAACGTTGATGTGTGCACACACCTTACTGTTTGTGTGTGATGTCGTCGTTTAGTGTAAGGTGACTTTGGGGAGCGCTGCTTCTTTAAAGGCGTCACTCATTAGCATTCAGAGGGACGGCTCCGGTCCGACCGCCCAGCGCTGGGATCAAAACGTTGCCAACAGCGGGGCAGGGGGACGTGCGCAGCATTCCCTCTGACCTTGAGTCTTTGAGGCGCCTCATTTGCAGCACAGGTGTCATGTGCAAATCCCCCCAGATAGATAATGTCACGGGTACACTCAGCAACCTGTCATGTTATTATGACAGGTCTGTTTGCAGAGAGAGATTGGATCTGATTCAGAAGGACAGTGCAGCAGCTCTTTGATGATCCAGATCCTGGTGGTAATAATGGTGGGAAAGACTGTGTCTATGTGTGTGTGTGTGTGTGTGTGTGTGTGTGTGTGTGTGTGTGTGTGTGTGTGTGTGTGTGTGTGTGTGTGTGTGTGTAGGCTGCGCAGAGAATTGTGAAAGACAAGACAAAGTCAATGGAAACTCTTAGTACTTATGGATTTCCTAGTCCGTGACTAATAAGGGCCTTATGACTCATTCTGTGATATTTCTCTCCGTTGCGTTAACGTTAGGGAAGCACTCCCAACGATATTACGTGTCAAAGTCAATTTAGTAGTCATGGTTGGTACTTCTCAGTCTGGGAAAACAGTTGTCCGATGTCGTCTGTTGTTCTGGACCCCGGTCAAATTTCATCCAGGTTGCAACTTCCGGTTCTGAAGAGTGAAGCTGACTGACGAGCAGGGGCGACTCCTCTGGTTGCAAAAAGAAGTCTGATTGTATAGAAGTCTATGAGAAAATTACTCTACTTCTCACTTGATTTATTACCTCAGTAAATATTCTAAACATGAGTTTATAGTCTCACTCTTTAGTTTCAAGTCTTCTTCAATACAGCATGATGTTCATTTTATAAATGATGGTCCATTTAGAGTCAAATAGACCATAAAGCAGAGTATGCTTTAAAGGCGGGGCTTACTTTTCAGTGACTGGTCGCTACCCTACCAGAGCCGTATACTGTGTCTCTAAGTCACTCCTTCGCGATCAAAAATAGTCACTTTCAGTCCTTGGTATGAAAAAAGCCAAGATGGCCGTAACCCAAGATTTCGATGGCCAAAACGCCGAACTCAAGGCTTCAAAGGATCCAGTGTTTTTGGAGCTTTACCTATATCAGGGGTACAATTTGGTCTGGATGAATCCTACTGACTCTGGTGATCACCTGATTCTAGCACCATGATGAGGTTGACATCTGTTAGTTTGGGTGACATGTCTCAACAACTATAGGATGGATTGCCATGAACTCTGGAATTTACTTTCTTGTCCCCCTCATGATGAATTTTGGTGATCCGTTGACTTTTCATGTAAAAATGGGATTAAGTATCCAATACTTTGGTTCATGGCCAAATACATGCATACAAGTAATGATGTTCCCATTAGCCTCAGTGGTAATTTGTGGTAAATTCTAATTAACAAAACGTAAGCACATAAACACGGTAATCTAATTATCATTCATGAAAATACAGAAAATGGATTTTTACTGTTTTGGTCTTCTTTCCTTTTGAAAAGAAACATGTTACGGCAAAGAAACACTAATTGAATAGTGATAGAATTAAGTCTGTTATGATAAAAGTTGACATTTTGTCATATCAGTCAGTAGTCACGGTAGTCAGTCAAGTCAACGTCAACCAAATTTCAAAAAAGGTTTCCTTTTCCTGAAAACTATCAAAGTGGTTTTGTTGCCTAAACCTAACTTCGTTTGAAGAGGGGAAGTTTATTTTGAAAGGTAAAGATGCATGTAACAAGCGTGTATTAATGCTAAAGGGATACGTAGAGCGTCACAGTTTAAAACTCAGTGCCACTGACCAAGCTGCGTTATTTGGTTAGAGAATGTGTTGGCATAAGTAAGTAGATGATACACACATACAGTACAAATACAGTATCTGTTCAGAGATACTCCCAGAACACCAGAACTAATACATTTTTGTGAGATGTGAAGAATTAATCTTCCCGGAAAGCAATACAAGCCCCAGAGCTCAATCTGGGTTCCACTAATCTAACACCATTCCATTGCTTATTTTAATGTTAATATTGCACTCCCTGACTGATATGTAGGAAGTAAATAAAACCTTATTCTAGAGGAACACAGCAGTCTGCTCTCTCCTTGCAGAGGTCCAGTTGTTGCTTTGGTTTGGGATCAGATGACTAACAAGACTTCCATTTATCATCTGAAGCATTAGTGTGTGTGTGTGTGTGTGTGTGTGCTATGTTGCTTATGCTTTGTGTCTCATATCATATGGCCACCTTATTAATGCGCTGTGGTCGTTTGTGTGCGCACACATCTGTGTTTGATTTACAATATGTATTTCATTGGCAGGCAGAAGTGTTATTCACAGTGTCTAGGCGACCCCTGTTGTTCCTATACTCATTCGGGTTTTTTTGTGAACAAATCCTTAATACAATTCATCACCTGATAGCAGGGATATTGGCTGTGTGATTCAGCTCATAATTAACCCACTGTAAACACTCGATTTATTGGCGTCCTCACTCCGCCTCGATTGACCCCTTTAAGTATATAAATGACAGGGTATATTGTTGAGTGATTGCTCTGACTCTCTCAAACAAAGCATTCAGAGACCGCAGAGCTTAATTAATTACCTATTAGGCACCCGGTATCTCGCATCTTATTTGAGGTATTTGACATTCATGAGCATGCACAAGCGGCTTGTTTTACATTAAGAAACTGACAGCCACGGCAGAGGCATTGTGAGTGTGAACTAAAAACAGATGAATCTACTTATCAACGCCAAGTGGAGGGTCCTTGATTTACATATTTAAGGTCTCTCGTCACCAGGTGTAATATCAAGGCTGTGAACCCGAGTTAAAAAACAACAACCTGGGCTCAACGGCAAGATGCTGAAAAGCGAGAAAGGTACGACGTGGCCTTCATGCAGTTAGCAAAACCCTTTTCCCGCCGTTTCACTCTGTTACGTCAACGGTAATCTGGAGTGGCAGCTACTTGATGCCGCGGGACACGCAGCAACGGCAGCGTCTCATTTACACGGGCGTGAAATTGTAACTGTCTGAATTCTGGTTGAACTTTTTACAGCTTAATGCCCGTTTGCACTCAAACAATGTGAAGCCCACCACAAGGCAGCGTGGGCTGCTGTAGGTGAAGGCTCTGCATGCAGGCATCCGGAATCTCGTTAAGCACATTGTGCAACCGGAATCAAAAGCAGAGGTGTTCTTGGCAAAGGACAAGCAACACAGCCGTGGAAGTCGCGGGGGAATCTCCTCGGCTTAGTAACACCCCGCATTGCAGGGAGAGCTTGTCAATGGGATTTTGGGAGGATATTCTGCAGCTTGTCACATACAGAGGCAGAAATCACAAGACATAACAACTGCAATGGTTTGTCAGGGAGAAACAAATTGATATCTAAAACTTCTGTTTATTCTTATTCACAGAATACATCTAATGGAAAAGTCGGATTTTGCGGCAATTTGGGTCATGTAACACATTATCATTCACAACTCATCAAATGCCAACGCTTGGTCAGTGGCCCTACGCCTTAAACCTAGGACGCTAGGTTTTTTGATTGTCAGAGACTATGTGTCGATTTCCACTTGTAAACATGCATATAGTCTCGTTTCGAAATGAATGTACTTAGCTTTACATAGTGTTTCGCTTTTACATTCACAACAGAACTACTTGGTACTAGGCTTAGGGAAAGGATCAGGTTTGGGTTGAAGTCTGATTATTACGTACATGGCGTTGCTTATGTACGGAAGTTAAGTAACAAAAGTAACCAAGTCAATGTTGACTTGGTTTCAGACGGGAAACAAACAGCGTTCCCCTGGGTGAAAGTCATGTGTTCGTTTAACCCGTCAAACCTCCACCCCGAAGCGGACTTTGTCCTTTTAATACGACGTCTGTTGCTACGACAACGCGGATAGGTGTATGTTGCTATGACAACGCAGATTTCAAACAGGAAAGTTGGCTTGGTTTTTTTATCAACAATGGTAAACGTTAATTTAAGGGGCCAGAGCAACTGCTACTGCCGGTTGAGTGCATATAAAAAGTATATCAAGACAGAGACAAGACCAAAACTTTGAGGGGTTGAGACCATGTCACCTGTCTCCGGCGTAACTTTCTTCTTTACAAATTAGTCAAACTACACACTCTTATGAAAAAAAACACTTTTATTGGAGCTACCAAAGAAATACCAATGAAAACCGTGTGTCCTGTGGACCAGTCAGAGTGTCGTGGATACAATTTCTGAGAAAAACTGCTTTTTTTGGTAAATAACTTTGGTGAACAGAACATTTAAATAAGTTGCACGTCGCTGCAGTTACAAGCCCGTTTTCTTTAATGGAGAAAGCGCAAACGACTGTTATTATCAGGGATCGAGCAATCTGCTTCTTCGTTCTGCTAGACCGCTATGACACAGTGCTTATTATCCAGTTTCACACTGACAACCTTTAACTTGGTGTCTCTTGTCCATTGCCGTAAGACGGCAGTGTCTTCTCTGCCAGCCAGTTGGGTTTTTGTGTAATTTAGTGTTCTCCCACGGATCGTCTGATTTGGCAAAGACAGACGTCTGACAGATGCAGACCTTGAATAGGAGCCTTATTTTAGCACAAAGATGCATTGTTCTGTAAAGACAGCATTAATTGCAAAAATTGATTTTGTTTATCCAGCTCGGCCTGTGCAGCCTGGAGCCAGAACCCACTGTTTTTTAACCAAAATAAACATGAAACATTTCTGTGTCTACCTCTCTCTCTCTGGGTTGATTTTTTATTTCTTTTTATCTTCGCCCATTAGGATGAAAAGCAGCAGTGGGTTTTGGGAGGACATACACACTCTGACATGGTGGCAGAATTTTAATGGGGAGATGTATCAATGCTGTATTATTAGACACCGGCTGTGTCCTAAAAAACTAACTAACATACAAACATTTGTTGTCAGAGGACTCCTTTGAGACCTTGTCTGAAAAACATCACGAATCAAATCTGTGTCTGTCCGACCCTAATGTCCTTATCTTTATATTTAATCCAAACTGATTTATCCATCCATTAATTCTACACACTGAAATCAAAGACTCAGAGGGGTGTAATTACCAAACCGAAAGCAAAAAAAAATTGTTTTTCTGCTCCCTCCTGCACTCTAAAGTGCACTTTGAATGTTTGATGTTTTAATTCCACTTTGGTCAGGGCCTGCCGCATGCTCCTAGTAAAAGATACATGACAGGCCAAATCAAGATGGGCAGTTTTGTTATCTTAAATGTCATGTTTTTCTCTATTTAATGCCTTGTAAATTGTTTATGCAGAAAATCTCCAAAATTCAAAATAATGCATAATAAAATGCTGCTGAATGTGCCTATGGGGATTAATATTTTTTTTGGTCATACAGCCATCATTTCCTTTCACTAACTTGTCCCACTCTGCCTCCTCCTTCTTTCAGGTGACCTCAGAGTTCCAACCCAAACAAATGTGACTAACTACCAAGAAGAGCAGTTGTACAAATCGGACCCCACCTTCTTGACATGAATCACTATGTGTTTGGATACATGACCCGACCGAACTTCTGATTCCGTAACTGTGAGTACCAGAACACAAAGTGTTTTCCTTTTGTGAATGAAACACCTTGCATTTGACACCATACCTAGAGTTTTAAAAGAACATTACTGGTGGAACCTACAGAATTTTGGCCATTCGTTTTTTAATGAAGCGGTGGCACTCATCCCTTGGTGTCTTTACACGCACTTAACAAGGACACAGCTTTCAGCTCGATCTGATTGACCTGAAACATCACGTTTAGAAGAAACCTGGTTTTTGGAGTAATCAGAGTAGTGGTTTAGAAAAAACTGAACTTTGCCAGATGGATTTCTACTGGAGAAAAAAATGAATCTTGGCCATGTGCTGTATACAAACGTATTACATGGTGAACAATAAAGTAAAATGTGAACTGATGTAGTATATTTAGGGGGAATCAGAAACCACAACTGACATAGCAGCTGACAGCAGTGTAACAGTTTTAAAGTTAAAGCAACACATATGATTGGCTCAGGGTGACTGTGGTTCAACTAGATAGTCAGCTCACATGGGAGACATTTGCATTCAGGGCTTTCTGCCAGAAAGGGTTTGTTTTAACCTAAATAATGGTACAGTATTTTCCTGTACTTAACCAAGTGTGCTAGTGGCCTAAAACTAAAGGGATTCCTGGCAGAAAGCCCTGAAGGCAAACATCTCCACATAGCTGATAGAGTAGAAGCTGGAGAGATATTTAAATAGTCAGAGTATGATAATAAGCTTTGTCAATTTTAAATAGTGGATTTTTACAACTTCAAACTATTTGCAAAAGAAAGAAATATTGGTGCTGTGAAGAAAAGGCCTCTCACTGCTCATCAGCTCCCTGTTTGACAGAATTACAATTTAAAAAGGGAAACTAGTCTTCAAAGTAGGGTTGGGTTTGAATAATGTTAAAACAGATTTAAAAAGTAACCATGTTTCAATTTTGAATATAATCTGATTTGCTGAGTCACCTGGTTGCTTGTGGCCTATCAACTTGAACATTAGCTCTCACGATGGATGCTGATACTTAAGCCTGCAACATATTCAGTCATCTCGGCAACATAGTCAATAGTCCTGCGAATGTATTGCCGCTTGGAAGGTACGTCATGAACTTGGCTTAATACTCTGGCTGCCAATGGAAATAAACAAAATTTACATAAGATTTATGAAAATAACAGGACCAGTGGCAGCTATGAAAAGGTCACCTGGAGAGCTGTCCAATATATCCTTGAAACGCACCATGCAGTGGATGATTTTGCTAATGACTGACATCCACAATATAAATATAGAGATCTGCAAACCACACAGTGTTGAGTGTGTATGGGTAAGCATGAACGGTAGGCAAATTGGTCATTTTCTAACACGGGGGGTGCGGACCTGGTTCGTTTCATTCATCGGCGACATGCAAACTGCGTCCTTCTTTTGGTTCCGTGTTTTTCATGCAATGCAAAGAATAATAGGTCTGCTACTCCAGCAC
The DNA here is from genome assembly GCF_027596085.1 of Anoplopoma fimbria. Taxonomy (NCBI): domain Eukaryota; kingdom Metazoa; phylum Chordata; class Actinopteri; order Perciformes; family Anoplopomatidae; genus Anoplopoma; species Anoplopoma fimbria. The sequence continues at coordinate 13,865,782 of NC_072463.1, forward strand.
CACGGACAGCGCCATCTCACCCCATACTTTTTATCCCCTTAAGATAAAACATTTCGCATTTCCTTTCACAGAAATGTGACATTCTTCACCAAATCGTCTTAAACCCATTCTGTCACATATCTTCAGTCAGCATTTGAGCTGCCTGCGCCACAATTATCGGATGATATAAATCACTTCTACGGGGGACAAATGCTCAGCAAAACCCCGAGCGTTCTGATTGACTTAGGTTGGATTAGAGTCTTAAGCTATCTCCCCAAACTCTTCCCTTCCTTTTTTCGTTCTATCATTCTCCCTTTCACTGGGGAAATTGGCATCATTTACTGCTGTCACTGCAGAGCTCATTGTCGGCCATTATCTCAGGGACAAAGCTGCCATGACATTGAGTTAATCCGTGTTTGTTTCAATATTGCTTTCAGGGGTAGAAAAACAGATAAGGAGTTCAGGTAAGTGATGGCAAGGAGGCGCTATACCACAGGCAAAAGAAAAAAAAAACGGACTACAATGATTGAAATAAAATGCAATATGCCAGGCAAATTGGGTTGATTTCCCCACCAAAAATGTCAGATGTTTTGGAGGCGCACATTTCCATCAATCTCTCTCTCTGGGATTGATGGAAAACCCAACAACATCTGCGCCATTACCATCACTGTGAGACATAAGGTGACGATAAAACACTCCAGTAAGACTTCAGTCAGAGCTTTTTTGGAAGGGGAACTGTCTACAAACTATATATATATATATATATATATATATATATTAAGCTTACTTAATTGCATCCACAGACTATAGCTAAGATATCAGAATGAGCTGGGAGAGACGAGGAGATGGAAAGTTGATCCAAATATGTCTGCCAAATAAAGCCAGATGTCCAGTCTCTCTCCTACCCCTTTAAAAATAAACATGGAGCACGCTGTGCAATTTTTGATCCAGGTTTTTTTGGAGCCTGACCCATACTTGTAACTGAAAGTTGAGAAGTTTTATGCCTCGACTTCATCGATTGCAAGGCCAGCTACTCGTCACTTGAGTGCTGCTCAAAAGCAGTCCAATCAAAAATCTTAGCAATTGGAATAAAATCAATTCATTTTAATGGAAATGCTGTAATCAGATTTGCCTTTGGGGCTGAATTAATTAGTTGTGTTGAGTTTAACTTCAAACTGTCTTGCCAGTGCTAACCCTTGAGGAAACAGAGAGCCGGAGGGTGTTCACCAGCCTCAGATAGGCAGTACAAAAATATGTGTTCCCCACATGAGAGCAATGCAGATGGGCACTCAAAGCAGTGAACGAAACCTAATAAACAAGACAAATATGCCGCCGCTATTGGTCCTTAATACAGAAGTATGTCTCCCAAATATATCTCTACCCATCTGTCCCATCTGCTACGATGGGAACAAAGAAGTAGTAAAAGGGCCCCGTGATAGCATATAATTGGCAAATTGAGCAATTAACTAGAAATAGATTCATAAAGTGCTCTAAGGTCACTTAATGTTTGTGCTGAAAAATGAACGGTGAGCGTTTGCAGTGCCGAGAAGACATATCACAATTGTTGAAGCGGGGTATTGCCATCCTCCCCTTTCCCATCTCAGCTGGATATCAAAAAGATGATGGCAAGTTAATATCGCAGTGCGATCTATTGATTGCACTTGTCAGCTTTTACAATCTGGCTTCATCCATCGGCCTGCACTCCCTCCGTCTCATTTGATATTTTTCTTTGGAGCCGAGGTGAGCCCGTCCTCTACCTGACAAACTCTCGCTCCCTCATCCGTCCAGCCCGTCGTTTCTACCAGCCCTCTTACAGCTGTGCACGAGAGCCCTGTCACGGTTCACTAATCCCCCTCATTAAGCAGGGGCCTCACGGCTCTCGTTACTGTACATCTATTCCCACGTGCCTTGTACCACCACACTCAAGGCCTTCATCTTTGGCAGCATGTGCACGTTTCATGAATTTGCCATGTGCAATATAATATGCGTGTCAGGAATTTGATGTCTCTGTTAGCTGCGGGATCAGATGTGGAAAGGCAGCTGTTCTCGCTCCATCTTGGTGGTTGCTGGAAAGCTGCATGGAATCACACTCATGCTGCTTGTTGTAGACTTTTACATGGACCTCTACCTTTTTTTTGTATTTTATGCCTCCTAAGTGGCAACAGCCAGGGCCAGAGGTATTATGTTTTTGGCTTGTCCATGCTTCTGTCTGTACATATTTCACTACCTATCTCCGTCCAGTCCATTCTCCTGAACGCCATATCTGAGTAATGCCTGGAGGGAATTTCCTCGAATTTAGGACAAACTTCCACTTTCGATCAAGCATGAAGTGAAGTTGAAATTTGGTGCTCAAAAGTCACTTTGACCTCACGTCCCTTCCGTTCTTGTGATTTCATGAAAACTTTGAGGGAATTTCTTCAAATTTGGTTCAAATATCCACTTAGACTTCAAAGATGAAGTGATTTGAATGTGGTGGTACAAATGTGGTGGTACAGAGTCACTTTGACCTCCCGTCCGCCCCATTCTCGTGAACACGATATCTCAGGCACGTCTTGAGGGAATTACTTCAAATTTGGCACAAACATGGACACAGTGAACTCACAAAACACAGTTTTACACCAGAACTAATGAATTAAAATTGCCAATATTATGACAATTTCCCACAAATGTCTAATATGATAACTTGTTGACATGTAGGACAGGTACAGTGGGGGAAATAATTATTTGATCCCTTGCCAATTTTGTAAGTTTGCCCACTGACAAAGAAATGAACGATCTATAATTGTTATGGTAGGTTTATTTTAACATTGAGAGACAGAATATCACATTATATAAAAGTTATAAATTGATTTGCATTTGATCGAGTGAAATAAGTATTTGATCCCCTAACAAAACATGACTCAGTACTTGGTGGAGAAACCGTTGTTGGCAAGCACAGAGGTCAGACGCTTCTTGTAGTTGGTCACCAGGTTTGCGCACATCTCAGGAGGGATTTTGGTCCACTCCTCTTTGCAGATCTTCTCCAAATCCTGAAGGTTTCGAGGCTGTCGCTTGGCAACTCTAAGCTTCAGCTCCCTCCACAGATTTTCTATGGGATTAAGGTCCGGAGACTGGCTAGACCACTCCATGACCTTAATGTGCTTCTTCTTGAGCCACTCCTTTGTTGCCTTGGCCGTATGTTTGGGGTCACTGTCGTGCTGGAAGACCCATCAACGACCCATTTTCAGTGTCCTGGCTGAGGGAAGGAGGTTGTTGCCCAAGATTTCACGGTACATGGCCCCGTCCATCCTCCCCTCGATGTGGTGAAGTCGTCCTGTCCCCTTAGCAGAGAAACACCCCCAAGCATAATGTTTCCACCTCCATGCTTGACGGTGGGGATGGTGTTCTTGGGGTTATAATCAGCATTTCTCTTCCTCCAAACACGGCGAGTTGAGTTGATGCCGAATTTGGTCTCATCTGACCACATTACCTTCTCCCAAGCCTTCTCTGATCATTCAGGTGTTCATTGGCAACTTCAGACGGGCCTGTACATGTGCCTTCTTGAGCAGGGGGACCTTGCGGGCGCTGCAGGATTTTAATCCATTACGGCGTAGTGTCTTACCAATGGTTTTCTTGGTGACTGTGGTCCCAGCTGTCTTGAGATCATTAACAAGTTCCTCCCGTGTAGTTCTGGGCTGATCCCTAACCTTTCTCATGATCATCGATACCCCATGAGGCGAGATCTTGCGTGGAGCCCCAGACCGAGGGCGATTGATGGTCATTTCGTGTTTCTTCCATTTCCGAATAATCGCACCAACAGTTGTCTCCTTCTCACCAAGCTGCTTTCCGATGGTCTTGTAGCCCATTCCAGCCTTGTGCAGGTCTACAATCTTTGCCCCGACGTCCTTAGACAGCTCTTTGGTCTTGCCCATGGTGGAGAAGTTGGAATCTGATTGATTGATTCTGTGGACAGGTGTCTTTTATACAGGTAATGCATTGAGACAGATGTCTTTCATACAGGTAACGAGTTGAGATTCAGAGTACTTTCTTAAAGTGAGAGGACTAATCTAACCGGTCTGTGGGAGCCAGAATTCTTGCTGGTTGGTAGGGGCTCAAATACTTATTTCACTCAATCAAATGCAAATCAATTTATAACTTTTATATAATGTGATTTTCTGGATTATCTTTTTTATATTTTGTCTCTCACTGTTAAAATAAACCTACCATAACAATTATAGATCGTTCATTTCTTTGTCAGTGGGCAAACTTACAAAATCGGCAAGGGATCAAATAATTATTTCCCCCACTGTAACTGGTTGGCAGAGGCATACAACCATGAGGACTCAGTGTATTCACCTACATTCAAGCAGAAGTCATTTTCTTTGGATTGGGGTTGAAACTGTTTAAGCTTTTCAGGATCAATATGAGTTTCAGGGATATTTATGATACTAGGTGTGCATTTGGTGTTTGATACGGCAGGTTCAGCCTCAAAGCAGCATCCATCTCTGCATTTATTGTGTTAACATTCTCTTTGGTTTTTTTTCATATAGAAGTATTCTTATAACAAACTCGCCCAGAGGTTTGAGAGACAAAAATAACCCGAATATACATTTTAGAGCCTGAAAAGATGAGTTTTCTTGACGGAGAATAATTCTGTCAGCTCCTCAGCTTGTGTAAAGTTTGTGGCAGGGCGGAAAATGCTCAGAGGATCTATATTAACCTGGCTTTGAAGTCACCCGCACACACCATATGAGCTCTTTGGATTTCCTTATTAAAAGTCTTTCCGATTTATCTATGAAACAACTGAGACCAATTGGAGGCCACGTAGTCGGGGCCTGCACTTCCATCCAGTAATAAAACTTCCTCTGACAAACGGCGCCAAAGCTCCACTGACAGACGGCAGGGAAGACGGGGTTTTGAAGGATACAAATCATCCACCGGGAGACGGAATCGCAAAGTTGAGCAGCTTTGGCTCTCCATAAGAATTACGCTGTGAGTGATGGGTTGTCCTTTTTAGAAGCGACTTGCAGTGAGGATTCTTTTTAATCCAAAATAGGAGGGGAGGGGGGCTGTGTAACACTGTATCAGAGAGAGGTGTTAAATGTGTCTGGCAAGGTATTAAACTAAAGAACCAGGGGTGGCCTCGCTGATAACAGCCGAATATTACTCAGCATTTCCTGTACACTGCATAAAATGAAGCATGTCTTTGTTGTTGGGAAACCTTTGGTTATGTTTCTCTTTATATTTGGATTTAAATAGACCATGTTCCTGTATGGGGCCTCACTGATTACATACACAGTGAGGATGCGCCGGTGCTAAGCCGAAAATAAGGCTGTTTTACTTGCTGGTGGAGTTCAAATGTTTTCATTCTAACTATGACTAAATGCAACAGTGGATCAGTGGTTAACCAATAATTTAGTTTTTGGTCCCAGGTCTTAAATGTAAAAAAAGTTGTACTAAAAAATGATGACTTTGTCAAGATGGTTTTCATTATCACTGCAAATCACCGATTGAATTATTATGGTATTGAAGAAAATCTTTCATATTATTATGCCCCATCAGGTGGGTCAGTATTACACAACCCACAGTATATTTTTTTACAGTTCCCACACTTTAAACATTTACACTTTTAATACACTCATGCCTACTTGCAACGCAGCTCAGATTTATTATCATTGTCTGGAAAACACATCAATTGGAAAAGCAAGTTGGAAAGGGTTTTCCCCAGTCAGATTTATTTGCCTGCCTTTGAAAGACAAGAAAAGGGACACTTGGCAGAAATATATATTTTTTCTAAGCCAGCATGTTTAACAGCATTGCAAGCAAGGCAAGGCAACACGATTTAGATAGCACATTTAAGTCCAAGTAAGCCCCACATGCTTTACACTGATATTAATGCGCCACCCAAAGACAGTGAGGAACCCACATTCACCCCACAGACATGCACTTAGAATTTAAAAGATGATTTTGCACGGCACAATGGGAACCAATGAAGTGGTTTAACGACTAGAATGATGTGTTTGGCTTTGCATGCACAGAATGAGCCTGTTGTTGGAATTACAAAGGGCAACTAACATCTACCAGCCTCAATGAATATCCATTCTGTGCTTCATTTGCTTTCATTTGAAGCCCCAGTGACTGATGAGGATTCAAGCCTGCATTTGCTGTTTCAGTGCAAGTGATGAGTTGGAGATGTTTTTGCGGTGCAGAAAACTTGTGAAAGACAGCATATCCATCCATCCATCCGTTATCTGGAACCGCTTATCCTATTCAGGGTCGCGGGGGTGTTGGAGCTGATAACACAGCATATGCCTCACATAAATAAGATAGAGCACATCATCCACATGAAACAAAGGACAAATGGGACAAAGTTAGTCAGGCAGACCTGCCACAGATCTGCAACCAATCAGAATCCATAAGCCACACCCACAGAGGCAATTACTATCATGGCGATAGATCACAGCTGTGTTCTTTCTGGAATTAGGACATTTTAACATTCATGCTTTCTGTTTTTTATTTTGTCATTTCACCAGCATGCATGCACTACAAAATACAGTTAGTTATTGTGTGTTGTGAACTATTATGAGTAAAAAATAACAGAAGAATAGCTTGTGAATAAATCCAAAAGACAAATATGTTTGTATTTGCTAAAAACCAAACAAGTGTCATGAAAGAATGGAATGTTAACTGCAGGAAGAAGAAAAAACAAAACAATATTATCCACAATATCAACAATAAATAGATTATTAAAAAAAAAAAAATAAAAGGTTAAAGTCAGTTTTTAACATGCCCTGTTGGATTTTAAGGGCCATTTAACCAAACAAGTAAAAAAGACTTTCATAAATGAATCTGAAAGATGTTCATCTCTGAACTGCATCCTTCCAGTCCATGTTTTGGAAAACGTAAGTAGCCTAAATTGTAAGAAGTTGACATTTTTGAAATGAAAAGGCAAATAGTGCGCAAGAATACTGACCCATTAGTAGGAAACTAAAACACATTAAAGGAAAGCTGTGTGTTATGTGAACAAAATAATTTACTTTCCTTAATACATCCCAGAATTTGTGTCATTTTGTAGCTGAAACTTGATGCATTTATTACCTCAACACAGATCAAGTAGTTAACCATTTTAATTAGTATTTCCAAATCCAACTTAACAGTAAGATAGCTACATCCTACCACATAAGACGTGCAAGTATTTCAAAAATATACTTATACTGACATGGTTTATAATGCTGTAACTTAGAGTTGCCTTGTGAATGTTTTTACATTGGATACTACATTGGAGGCTGTAAAAGAATACACAACATTTATACAAATAGTCTCACATATCCTTGTGATATAGACATCAGGACATGCTATGGTGTAACTATGGCGATGGAATTGGCCAAAGCAGCATAAAGGAGGCTGATAGACTAAATCTGCGAAAATACACTTTCTTTTTTGTACAGTTTACTTTAAAGGGAACTACATTTCCTGGTTCTCTTAAAAACAAGGAGTTCCCCCCTTCTTGTTAATTTACTTGTCCTATTCATATTTCTTTTGGAAATATGAATATTACTTGGTAATCTTTCCTTAGTCATTCCATATCCAGTTTAACTCTTTTTCCGAAGGGACACACCTGAAACCTGTTGTGTCATGATTGCAACTGGTGATTGCCTCTGTGGGTGTGGCCTATATATAAGGGCCTTGGGGGGAGCTGTGATCTGTAACACACTGACAAAGGAATGCAACTAAAACATGCTGCCTAGAATTGGACCATATAGGCTTTACTGCTTTTACCATTGTTGATTCACCTATGAGAAAATGTGTCCTCTACTCAGGAGCGCATGTGGAATTGGGGGTTTGCTTCAAAAATAGCCCAATATCTGAAAAAATATATACAAAAGGTTTGCATTGGTGTGGGCTTGTTGCTTACAGCTACCATTGGAAAGGATGAAACGCAAACCAGGAAGTCTAGTTTAATAGCTTTTCTGACATGCACAGCATTTTAGACTCTGAAAGTAACAATGGGTGTGCAAAGCTATCGAACACTCTGTCTGGATCATGTCAAGATAGCTGCTTCACCACAGAGTACTGCAAGTTACAAGGCAGGATACCTGATATGTGTTGATGTTCATATTTAACTGGACAAAAACACTGCATTGCTGGATGATATTGGACTGTGCAGGTGTAAAAGTTGAGCTGCGTTCCACTTTTTTGCCGTACGACCCCATTCCTCCCCTCGGATCAACGCAGTGGTGGTCAATGACATGAATGAGAAGGCTGCGTTCATTCAACATTCGTTCTAAATGTGCCCTCTTTGGTTGATTATACTAAAACCATTTGGAGGCAGATTTCTGAAGTTGAGAATTTAGAAAACCTTTCACCTCCACTCAAAAAAACAATACTTATTAATGTGCTCTGCTGCAGGACTCTTTACATCTTCTCCTTGAGCTCTCATGCTTGTGATTCTTTATTGAAGAGGGGCACTTGAATGCATGCACTGTTGAATGTTTTTCATAGTCTGAAGCTCTGGATGTTTGTTGGCATACCTTTTTCACCGTGAGGGAATAAATCCCGGCGGCACTTGAAGGCAGGAGAAGAGAGTACTTAGACTCGGTGACAACAATAAGCAGCTGCACGTTGATGTAGGTTAAGGGGCGGCGTTGATGCAGTCCTGCCAAATGAATGAATCAATTTGTGGCGTCAGTCCACTTTTGCCCCAGTTTTTTATATTTTCTCTATTTCAGCCTTAACTTGTGTGTCTGGACCCCTGCCTTTGTATTTGTTACTTTAATTCTTACACAATTTTACCACGGTAACATTTCCTGGGGTAGAAAGATGGACTGGGCTTGCACAGTACTCACAACAACCACCAGACACAACCATTATGGGACATGATTTCAACTTTGCTCAGCTCACTGCTGGCCTACACATCCACCAACCGCCCAGTGGGAAATAAAAAAAGACTCCAGATGGCCAGTCCGCCTGTGTCATCCTAACTGGAGTAAACACACTTGTACTCCTCCATGCTTAGACGTCAGGGATGACATAGTTTGTACTCCTAAACAGGCCAAAGAACTTCTTAGCCCACTTCTAGATCTAAAACGGAGAAACGGTGGAACTTATATATGTGTTAACCAAGTGATGCTCTGCTTAGTTCATTCTAAATAGATACGCTTTGATTTTTCTCTGAAATAAAAATAACAAAGTGTCTAAGTTAAGTTGTTGTTCCAGCAGTTTGGTAATTCAATGAGTTGGTTTTTGATATGGATGTTGAATAAGAACTGGATACTGCGCCAACGCTTCCATTTTGCCCAGTGGCTAGTCACTGTCCTTGGTTAGCGATAGCCCCCTGTGGCCAATAATGCATTTTTCCCCATGGACCGCCACTGTAAAAGACATCTGCAGAACTATTGACAGGACGTCCGCCAACAAGGTCACTTAAGGACTCTCTCTATTATGAATTGTTGATCCATGGAGGTGTTGTATTTGTTCATAATCCAAGATAAGCGATAAAAAAATCTGTGACATCATCACTATGTAATGTCTATGGGCCAAGTGAACTCATGGGCAGTAGGCCGCATACCCAGGACGTGAACCCAGAAGCTAGAAAAACATATTTTTATTGGACTGAAAACCATCCAGTATTCAGTCTGTGCTTTTCTCCACTCAAACTTTGACATTGAGATTGTTTTCCACCTTGTGATTTTTTTTTTCCTTCTTCAAGCTGATTGTCTGATATGTGAAACTGTCGCTCTTATTCAGCCCAGTATGCTTCAAGGTACATACATAATAGATGATTCTGCACTTCACAAATGCCATCATTCAGTTCCATTGCAAGAAGTAGAGGGAGGAAAAGGTTGATGGATGGTCCTTTAGCATGTCGGATATGCATGCAGATGACTGGAATTCTAGCCCGCAATTAACCTTTTCCTTTTTGAAATGCATACATGAATATTTGTCTTTAATGTTAAAGTAATTTATTTGTCAAGCCTTACTATGCCTTTACCATGGTTAACCATTCCTGACCAAAACCATACTGTTATTGACATGTGTAGATAATATAAAGAGTGAGGATTTGAATGTTGGAAGTGATCTTAAAATAACTTTTATTATTGAAAGGAGCTTTTCCCTAAGTCTAGAAAAATAGCCCTGGTGATGTCATCTTTCCAGGCAGCAACTTCCTGTTCTGCTGTGAGAAGCCAATGCGGAAGTTTCTTAAAACTTGCATTCTCTCTACTGACAAGCTGGGGGCGTCTCCTCCGGTTGCAAAAAAGTCAGATTGTCAATGAAAAAATATCCCTACTTCTCACTTGTGTTATTCTCTCAGTTAACATTGTAAACGCAAGTCTTCTTAAATACAGCATGATGATTGACAGATCACTTACTGTGATTGACAGATCACTGCCGCTACCAGAGCCATATCTGGCGTCACTTCGTCACTTCTCAGCATTCCAAATATGGTAAATTCCGCCATATGGTAAATTCCTAGCGATGGCGATGCCAAAATTGCTGAACTAGAGGCTTAAAAACAGGAGTCCACAAACCAATAAGTGACGTCACAATGAATACGTCCACTTCTTACATACAGTCCATGCATCTTGCCTTAGGCTTGGATGCCTGAAGAAAGTTTGTGGGCATTTACCAGGTAAGGAAGGTCTATTAAAAGCCACTATTCAGTTGCATTATGGAAAATGTGGGCTTTAGTGTCTTCAGAGCTTAACCCGTACGCAGAACTGAGGCAAAGATTCTCAGCCTCTGCTGTTTTGGTCTTAATCGTTTTTCAGCAACGCTGCCTTTATCAAGCAGCCAAAGCACCCCAAAGCTCATAAATCATGTACTTTATATATTGGCACACACTTTTGCACTGACATCCATGGTTCCCAGATTCCCTCTAGCACCACCAGGTTCACAGAGGTTCCTATTATGTCCAACTATGGGATGGGTTGCCATGACACAGACACCACTTATGAAAGTTAAAATGACAACTAAATAAAAGTATAAAGCGATGGATAAAACGCTTTTTAAGTTCTGGAACGGCTTTAACCACAATACTTCATGTAGTGAAAAAAATGGTATATTAGTTCCTATTGGCAAATGTTTTGCTTCAAGGATTCTACAGTAAACGTATTGCATGCTCTCAAATTCAACACACATCCCCCAACCTACCTTGTAATTTCCCTCTGTGTGTGTTATCTACAGCACTTGACTACAGCAACGACAAGTGTGTTTGTTTGTGTGTGTGTGTTTCCTAGCCTTGATGCTCTTCAAACCACACTGGCCACAGATACTGAGTGGAAACCACATGGACTGCGGAATGACAATGTGTGCGAATTCGATAAACCCTTTTCTCATGGGCACTAGAACCACCCTTGCGGAAATGTGATTACACTTCTTCACGGGAGGTGCAATGTGGGATGTTGTTGCAGGGGGGGGGGCACTTGGCTTGTCATTGAGTCTCCAGTTTGTCCGTCAGCTCATACCCAACAACAACTTTGATGAGTGTGTTATGTCCAATGAAGAATGTGCAAGAGGCAGTCGTGTCCTTTTGAAGCCAACCCAGTCGCTAATGACAATGTCGCGTGACGGGGGATGACATCATGTGCTGTTGGCTCATTGGTGTAAACTGACTGGTAAGTTAAAGGGAATTAAAACACAGGGTGAATCAAACACCAACACCGTGGTCACAAAGAAGATTTTTTGAGCCAGAATGCACATAACGACTGCTGACAACTGTTGTTCACAGCGTCGTTAGTGATACATGTTTCACTGATAAAGGACAATCATGTTTTACTCACTTACAATGCACGAGAACAGTCAGACTGCTATGATAACTGTTATAATAACTTACCTTCCTGACTTTAGGCCTATTTCTGGTGGCAGAAGTTGTTGTTGGTTTTTTTTTCTAAGAGGTTGCAGCCTTGCCACTGTAGGACAGAAGCACAATTAATTAGTCAGGCTTTTCTTCAGCAGCGTCGCTCCTTTCCCTCTAACGCAGACTGGCATTCTACTGATTGTAAGAATCTGAAGAACAGATATGATTTGACCCTTTTTTGCTCATTTCTTTTAGTGCTGAATATGCTGAAGTGCCTCATTGAAAGGCGTTATCTAAGCCTCTTCACAAATGATGATTTAATAATTTTGCCCCTGACAACTGCAAGAATTCTTCCAATCTAAAAGTTGGCCTTATTCCTTTTACGACTAGTCTGTTCATAACAGAAATTGTAAAGTCTGAACACCACAAGTTTTAATATCCAATTAAACAGACAACTCTTTATTAATTTTCTTTTGTGAATAAATCCCATGGAGGATCCACAACAACATTTTTCAAACGTTATTACTTTCCTCTCATCTCCAAGCCGATTATTTTCTGCCAATGAAGTTCATCTTTAAAAATGGTTCCTAAATTTCTACTATCTATACTATAAACACTCTATCTATCTATCTATCTATCTATCTATCTATCTATCTATCTATCTATCTATCTATCTATCTATCTATCTATCTATCTATCTATCTATCTATCTATCTATCTATCTATCTATCTATCTATCTACTGTATCTATCTGTCTGTCTGTCTGTCTGTCTGTCTGTCTGTCTGTCTGTCTGTCTGTCTGTCTTAAAACAGCTGTGGTTCATGCTCAAAAATGTTTTGCTCAAATTACAGTTCATCTAGTGCATTTGTTAGTAACAATTTTCCGGGGTTTACTAATACATATTTGTATTTTACAGCAGGATGGTGCATGTGAGATCTATTGAAAATAAGAAATGTTTCCATGTCAAGGGAGCTGTCAAGAAAATGTTACAAACCGGTGTTTCCAGTTGTTTCTTTTTCTTCTTAAAGTGATTTCTTATCAATAAACCATGTGCGTTCGACACATGCAGAGTGTTGGTTTTAAATCCACGGTGTGGTTGATGCAACCTGAATGGTGCACACATTTCTTTTAGGAAAGGCAATCTGTTTTGGCAGTTTCTGACTCATCTGAAGGCCTTTTCCGCACCTGGGGCGTATTTTTGCATTAAAGTCATTCAGACCAGCAATGATTGAATCACTTTTTCAACAAAAGGTTCTAATAGATTCTTCTTTTGGGGAATCCATGAACAGAAGGAGTGGATCAGGTCTGCACTGCCCCTGAGAGGAGAAATAGTTTCCCATCTTGGTTTTGACTACGTACCCTCTGTGTTGTTCTGCTCTATAGGGTCGGCTTTGAATGTGTCCGTTCCGCACAACGTGATTGGTTGATTATATGATACGCGGTGCAAAAGCTTATATTTTGGAATTGTTCTGAAAAAAAGCCAAGTAATATTAGCTTTCATTCGGGAAGTACTCATGACAAAAAAAGAAAGAAAATGAGATTCATTTGCATTACAAAAAAAGCCTCTGATGTGTAAAGACCTTGAATCTGGATCTTTAGAAAGACAAATTGCAACCATTAATTTAAGTGTCTGCCAGCCAAGCCAATAGTGTGTTTGTTAAACAAGCTTAACAGAAGCTAATAGAAAGCCACATTCATGTCTTATTCTAGACATGACATCTCATATATAAAAATGCATCATGAACTCTCTTATTAGGCTTGTTGTGATTCTTTATAATGAAACGGTATTCTCTTTATATCTGTTAGACTCTCAATTCCCTCACTCATAGGTAATTGCCCGAAGCAATGTCTTTTATAGGGATGTGAATTAAGACAGCTAATGTCAATAATATTTATTTATTTTCATTCCAAGGCTGCTACGCCTTTTTAGAATAAATCTCAGGTGGTCAGCATTAACCCCGCCATACACCTTCTCGGATCATTTCGGCTTAGACATTTCCAGTCAGGAGAGGGTTTGAGTAGTTTCAGTCTCTTGAGATGATCGTGCATTGCATCCTGCGTTGGCGTTGTTGGAAAAAACTACGGTTGACGGACTAAACCCAGTCGGGGACCTGCTTAAAACAACAGAGGCTTAAATTGAACCCAAAAAAAACCCAAGCGCTGGCGAGTCCTCCACCCATCATCAGACCGTCACGCTCTGTGAGATCACGATTTAGAAGAGCGGGTGGAAAGACACGCGATAAATCTGAATTTCGAGAGAACGAGGTGTTGTCACGAGTGTGGAAGGAACAGGAGTGTAAAACAGAGAGAAAGGGCCGGATCTTGCGTGGGAGGGCAAAGGCGTGAGAGAGAGGCGGCGCATAAACACCTCAGAGAATGTGCACCGAGTGGAACATAAAGACCATGAATGCAGGGGAGACTCGCATCCAGGTTTTCACCCTAACCCTCATTTATCAAATGAATGGATCCATATGTTACTGTTCCTTTGAGGATTAGATGATGGCGTCTTACCTCGTTTCATGAGAAAATAAATAACAAACAAAACCATTTCTACATGCATGACCTTGTCCTTTTCCGGCTTTTCATGCGTGACGACAAGCAGATAAATATTCAATCACTCTGAAACTCCCACACACACATTTGCAAATAAACAACGTGCCTCTCGGAGTGTGTGTGTGTGTGTGTGTGTGTGTGTGTGTGTGTGTGTGTGTGTGTGTGTGTGTGTGTGTGTGTGTGTGTGTGTGTGTGTGTGTGTGTGTGTGTGTGTGTGTGTGTGTGGAGAGGCAAAGAGTAACAAGGTCATTGCCGAGGCGATGGTGTCACTCGGGAAGGCTTTTTGTTTGAGAAGCAGATGATTCCTAATAAATCATAATACCGATGCCTGATTTGCTCAGTGGCATAATCGGCTCAGAGCAAACACTTAAGCATTGTTTAGGATGTGCGTGAGGTGATGCTTTTTTTTGTTAACAGTTCTTTTCTCTTTTACTTTCTTTAGGCTGCTCCCTCATTGTGCTTGCTGAGCGTGAATGTGTGGCCTTGAGGTGTTTCTAAGGGACCATATGGCACAATACCGCACACTATAGGTAATGTTTGCCTTTTTGTTTCATTCAGTTTGTGTTCCCATTTAACATAGGGATAGTTCCAGGGCTGAACGTACCCCGTTAAAAGACCTTCACAGTTCTTATCCAAGCATGTACAAACCAACCTCGGGCCTAGGAAGGATATAGGATATATATATATATATATATATATATATATATATATATATATATATATATATATATATATATATATATATATATATATATATTCATATTCACTGTTACAGAGGCCTTTCACCATGATAAGTGATCGAGAAAGAGTGATACTAAGTATCTGGGAAATGAAACAGTGTGTTGTGTTAGCATGAATAAGTGGTTTTTCAAGAAAGGAAGAAAATAAATTGCTACAAGACATAAATAAATCAGTCAGGTCCATGCTTTTCTCTTCAGCATACACTGTGTAGAACACAAACAAATCAAACAAGCTATTAGCACATCCCACTCACATTATGAGCTTGCATATTGAACACACTTTACACAGTATATTTATTTTGTCGTTGTACTTGCACAACTTCTCCGTGCTTCCAGCATAGTCTGCACAACCTGCATCTGTAATGTCTTTGCTGGTGAAAATACTAAATTAAATACATTTAATTTGCTGCATTCCTGACCACCTATCATGATAGTGTAATGTAATATTAAATATAAAACAAATGTAATTTGCGTTATCCGAACAAAAACCGCGTCGTAACGCTCCAGAGTCAAGCTAGCGGTCTGCCCATCTCAACGGTACAAAACTACTCTAAATAAATGACAGCTGTCCCTTAGCGTACTTTCTTACGTAGCATGATGTAACAAGTCTAACAACATTACGTAACAAGCGTAAAGTCAACCTTTACTTTGGGTTTCACTCAGATCATGAACACTGGTTTTCTGGGTGAAAGTGCTGTGTTTGTTTGAGCCATCTATCACCAGTCCCGCCCAGACTGGACTACGTCACCTGCTATGTGCATCACTTATTCCATCAAAAACGTCCACATTCACCGTATCCTTGGTTTGCAAAAATTGCACAACGGCAACCTTTTGTCCCGGCCACTGGGGATGTTAACACACACACTAACACACACACACACGTATCCTCAGCCTGCACAGTTTGCGAAGACGATGACACTGCGATCAAAGCAGAGCAGTCAGCTGTTTAACTGCCTTCAGAATGAGGCTATTGCTGCAATTGCTGTTGTTACTATACTGTCAAGTAAGTGGCATTCCACATCCTTGGTGAAAGCTGGCCCACATTCCTGATGCACACTTTTGATCACTTTGTTGAATCCGTCTGATACAGGAGGATTCAAAGAGTTCTTTTGGGCTTTTGAAGCGTTCCGCTTTCCTACTCAAGAGGTTAGTGATGGTCATTAAAATGTGATAAAAACACTTATGAGAAGGTTATATGAGTACAGGCAGAATAAATGTGCTTCTTATTACATTTTTTCATTGGAAACAAGAGATTTGTACTTTTTTTTTGTGCAATGCTTTCACCTGTTTGGCCTCAGTCTTTTTAAACCCTGCACCAAAGTGAAACAATGCTTAAACTCTAGGCTACGGGGGATTTATTTTGATCCAAAGTACCTCTAGCTTAGAGCGTACAGTGTTTCTACAAAGTGAAGTGTTGCCTGGCTATTATTGGCACTCAGCTACATAGAAAGATTGAACCATATGAGAGAGGTAATGAAGAGCAGTTGTGAAGTTGTGTTAAAAACAATTTGGTGTGTTCTTAAACCTGAGATCCATAATGCGGCACATAATACAAAGTGCAGCAATTTAAAATAGAATGACTCTCCTAAGTGATTCATAAAAACATATTTTATGACGCGCTAAGGTGCGTCACCTATTTTTTCCATTAACGTCTTGACTGTGGTGAAAGGCTAAACCCTTAGGCTGGGAATATAAAAGCACAGTTAGATGAAAATATATTTTTAGACCACAATGAGTGAGAGCTTGACAAATCATTTCTGACCCGCACCATGGAGATCAGACAGGCTGAGACTCAATAAAGAAGTCGCTTTCCTCTGGGGAATGTCTTGGGAAATTCATCATGCATTGTTTCAATTAGTTCCCCCCTTCATCCCATGATTCTGCAAGTCTGATATCTTAATGAAAACACTTTGCACATTCAACGTAGACGTTAACTTTTAAATCACTGATTGGTCTGACAGGGCCCTGTGTTATAGTCTGATAACACCCACAGTTTTTATTCAACTTCATAACAATTTAATAGCTCATTTCCACTGCGTAGTTCAGATTGACTCGACTCACTTTTTGGGGCCAGGTCCCGTTATAATAATGTTATTATTATATATTATTTTGTTATTCGGAACTTCTTGTTTCAAACTCGAATCTTTTCCTAAAAAGATAATGAGTCTGGTGGAGCGGAGCCGTTTCTTGCCATGCATTGGAAATGCAGTAAAAGTTTCACGTTGCAGAATTGGAAGAAAAACCAAGATTACTGAAGTCAAATGTCAAAAGGTCAGAAAATCTGCCATATCAGGGACATTTCACCATATATGGACAATGCCAACACCTTTTGTTGATGATATGCCATGGTTAAAGATGGTTCTCCTGCACTTAATTTGCCAATACATTTGTTAATGCAGGTTTAAGAAAGATAGTTCAAAATTTTAACTATTGATTTTCATTCTTTTAACTCTGTTACTGCAAGTAGGAAGAACATATCTTATGTCTGTGTTAAGAGCTTGAGTGAAGACAAGGTTAGCCCTGCATAAAGGCAGAGGGAAACACCTATGTCTCTGCCCAAAGCTGAAAAATACAGCTACATACATTGTATATAGGTATCTTGTTATTTTAAACCGTACACTGACAGAAAACATATGCATTGTATATGTATGCTTTAAGGAGAAGCTACAGTTTAGCTCAACAACTACAAAGCATCGCAAAATCTTGTTGTTGAAGTTACGTCACCAAGTTTGGGGCTGGAAAGGGACTAAACCAGTGAGCAAAATAAAGGTTCAGACCCGTGAAAGCCTCAATTGCGAAATTTCGGTGGTCCTTGAAATCATGAGACAATTATTTGTCACTTGCAATTGCCGCTAAAATGTCTTTTTAAAAGCATACTATTGCCCAGCAGTTTTCATTATTCAAACTTCAAATCATGTTTTAACAATAATGAAGTGTGAGCGCGAGAGCCAATATTGCAGCCAGAGCTGTAATAACAGGCAGTCTGTTTTTGGACCTAAATGGGTGCCCTCTAGGACAAATTTGTTCTGGGGCCTTTTGTTAGACCCTGGATTATAGCAGGACATTATCTCTCCTCTTACCAGGACAAGGATGGCAACAGAGAAGAAAAAGAGAAGGCTGGAGTGTGTGTGCAAGGTTAGCAAGACAGAGGCAAGTGTTCCGTGCGTATTCTGTTGCAGAAGCCGAGGCCTAACCCTATAGTCCGAGATGCTGCACAGGAGTACTGGATGGATGGACGCAGTTGTGCGTGAAGAAAAAGTTCCAACAAGTAGCTCCCCATTAAATCAAAAATGATCTTGGGCCTCCAGATACATTTTAATAAGGTTTTACTCGTCTCTAAAGACATCACAGTGTGCATTTTTAAGTTATTTTATTGGGGGGTTGATCCTAGTTAGGATTGCATTGCTAGAAAGAGCCATACGTAGATCAAACAGTTTTCGCACAAAGCCTCTGCAGCACGCTCTCATTGTTTGTGTTTTTTTATAGCCCAGCTGCCCCGTGCATGGGCAGGAAGTGGAGGCAGGTGTGTTGAAAGGAGGGAAGGCCAGGAGGAGGGGGGGGGGAGGTTGATCAGGAAATGGTGTCGGGAAATCTAATTTATTTTTCATACGCCGCTGAGATAGAATGTCATATATCATGCCATGCAGCAATTTGGTGCCAGTCCCAGGCTCAGAAAAGATGAAAGAATAGCGATCAAAGGTACAAGGGAGGGAGTCAGCTGCTGGAGTTGCTATGGGATCCGCTTCCACAGAGAACAATATAAACTGTGTTGAAATAGTCATCCAGTATGCTGTCACTGTTGGTTTTCAGTGAGGGACAACTCACTTCAAACATCTTACACAGGAGGGAACAGGAATGTAATGTACCCTTTTTCCTTCAAATCTACTGTATACACACTTGGAAGAGATGTTAAAGAAACAGATTTGGGACTGAATGAATACAGTTTGAACCATGTAAGCCCCAGAATATTCAACATAAAATCAATTAGAAAGATATTAGGAAAAACATACAGATATGAATACAATGTGTAAATTATATACATGAACTATCTTTTCCCTATGCTGACATATAAACCCTGAGTGGCTAGCTGGCCAGCTAGGTTATAGGTACTATGTGCAGCCTCATGAATAACACACATTGTCTATCACAAACCAAAACCACCTCTTAGATATGATTTGTTGCGGCTGCTGCTGTTGTTGTATTTTATGACATTAGTCATTAAACCGTAGATGCTTTTGAGATTCACCAGAAGCTTTCAAAGCCATAAAGATATTATGGAGTTAGCCGTGAATCTTAATAGACGCATGATGGTTTTTATCTCTCCCTGGCGTACTTCAAATTGTATTTATGTTTTTCTTCATTTAGACCCTATAAAGGATCCATTCTCATATCCATTACAGTGCTACCCTTCTTTATTGTATACTGTCGGCTCAAGGGCAACATGGACTACTGCTTAAGCAGACAAAGACTAAAAAGCTAATCTATTATGCACCAATATATGCTCAGTGCTTTCCCTTTCAATCTCAATGTCTTCATGCACTGATTGAGTGCCATTGATTGGCCGCACCAACATGGCGTCTTTCCAACCGTTTCCTTGTTTCTGCTTCAAGGTTTGAGAAATGCCATCATCTTGTTACAGACCAGAAGAGCAGCCAATTACAGTATCGTTGAGCATTGAAGCTCTTTCCTCTTCACTGAGGCCATAAAAAATAAAGGTTCTGATCTGCACAATGTTACGCTTTATGATTTCTAGAAGAGATATCGAGCTACATAAGTAGGGGGCCGGCACGTACAATGCAACAAAAAAAAAAGTACTTGAAAGGCCATTTGTTCTCCGGGTTCTCGTTATTCTTTCACTTCTATAATTTGCTGGTGGGCGTGCGTCATTATCTTCAAACAAGAGAAACTGATTTGCATCAGACTCAAGCGAAGTCAAGATATATCTGCTGAAGTTTTTAATAGTCAGTTCTGGATTAATAGACTGACTGGGTTTTTTCTTGCATTAAACTATACAAATGTAAATCTAGTTATGGAGATACAACACTCAGCAAACACACACTTTTTGTTCATTTTAAACAATACTGATACTGTTTGTTGTGATATTTTAAAATAATGGTCATTGGAAGAAAAAAATAAATAAAAAATGATTACACTCAAAGGTGAATCACATGACACATACCGACCATTGATTAAAAATTACTTCCTTACTTACTCACAATATTAACATATTATCAGCTTATTATTATTATGTGGCTTACATGTTAGCTGCCTAATATAGCTGCTTGTACAGCTGCCAGTGTAAACATCAGCAGAGACGTAGCGACATCAGCATTCATTTCAAGTCATGTTTCTGGCCACTTGGGGAATCTAAGTCCAACATTTACTCTCCTTTAAACTCCGTTTTGGTCTCCACCAACTCCTGAGGGGAAATATCAAGCTCTTTAGATGCTAAATGCTAAACTCTTTGATTAAACCACTGCACACTTCCTCCCCAGTATGATGCAACAATCATACAGCTTTTATGGTAGGTCTATGGGCCAGAAAATCAAAACAATGAACTAAGGGAGGCTTAAATGCTCCTCAGAGCAGAGGGGAATAGAGTCATGTGATTAACTTTTTATGTGCATTTGTTACTACGAGCCTACAACCCTTTTCACATAGTCATGTTAGCCATTGTTATTAAAAAACATTGAATAGTGCAGCTTTAAAGAGCCATTTAAACTCCACAGCCGCAGTTGTGAAACCCAGCACCAGGTCTTATGCCCATCAATGTGTGTAATCATCACGATTACAAAGCAATAATTAGGTGAAATGATATCTATAATGAGCTGATTGTAGTTTGGCTTTGGCCGGGAACAACAGAGGGGGTGTTTAAAACGAGCCTTATTTTTTTGCAATCATGCACACTCATTTTAAAATCAGTGAGAGTGTGGAGGTGCTGAGAGCACGACACCAGTGTTTTGTAAACACTCCCACACTAAGGTTGCATATATTGTGACAATTTGAATCGTTGCAAGCTGACGTTATGCAGCAGACTGTGGGGTGCATCAGTGCATTGTGTGAGTGTGTGTGAATCCAATATGTCCACCTTTTTCTTTGATCCCAGCAGGGATGCTTCAGCCCAGTGATGAAGAAATCACACGCCCAGTCTCAGTCAAGCACTCATCAAATCTCCTGAACGGAACGGTGACACGCTGTATTTCATGCAAATGAACATTATCATCGTAGCGTTCAGCTAGAACAACAACAGATATGTTTTCTTTATTTGCCTGGTTTAATTGCTTAGCAACTTGGGATTACTTTGTGGTTGTATTATTATTGTTATGTTAAATGATTTCACGTGATAATTAATCAGTCTCAGTCCACAAACGCAACTCCTCCTCAGCGAAGCCAATCATCTAAAGGAGCTCAAATGAAGCATAGTGAACTAGGCCACCTCTGTTGCTCTGCCGCCTCGCACACAACTCCTGAGCAAAGGGGAGCACTGATCTGTGCCAAATCTGCGCCAAAAGTTTGTGACAAAAACCACTGGAGCCGAACTAATGCTGTTAAAAAGCTGCACCGGCTGCCATCCGCCTTTTTTTTGTCTGATGTGTTTTCCCGCAGGCTGTCAGCTGTTGAAGAACGCAGAAAAACCCTGTCTCTTCTATGATTCTTTTTTTTTTTTAAATCTCACCTATAGCGAGGAAATCTATTTCCCTTCACAGTCTGTTTGTGGTTTCATGTTGTGATCTTTTCTTCTTTTATTTCATCATGTTGTTCCTCACCTGTCGTCTCACATCCAAGGAAAGTGGTGTCGCTTTCATCACAGCATCATGAGCATAACTGGTGTGGACGAGGATAGGATGAGGATTGAAGATGTTTTTGACATTGGATCATGACATCAGCATTATTTTTCAGCCTTGGAAGTGATTTCGAGCTAGATTCATCGGTGCTTAAGTGTAAGATGACATAAATCTGTAATGCAGCTGAAGGACATACTGTACTATCAGATATTATCTCCTGATCCACTTAGAGACTACATTATCTTGCAGCTAGGGATGTGAACTTTTCATGGTGCTGATGAAATCACAGATGTGTTTAAAAGTTAGATATTCAGTGCCCAGCTTCAGCTTTTCTCCAGCCTGTAACACATGTGTGACGTTCAGTGTTCATAATAAAGTCTGGCACCTTGAGCAGCTTCACGGTAAATGTGAACTGACAAGCTGAAGTTTAGGATTGTCTCAAAAGTGGATGATTGCCAAAAGAGCTTTTGAGATTGTTATCAGAATTTCAAACCAACCTTATTGTAATCTGGTCCTCCTCTCATTGCATGCACAGCATCCTTTTTTTTTTATTAATAATGTGAAATTTTTCGATGAGCTACTGCTATTTCAGCATTAGATCTTTTTTTTTAATATATATCTATTGTTTTTATTGGTGAAAAACAAAAGCAAAAAGCAAACAGGCTGCCAGGTTTACAGGTCACCATTTTTCAAATTTTCTTTTCCTAACCCTCTTTCTACTCTACCGGACTCCTGTACAACAAAAAACACCAACATAAAAAAAATAAAAAATAAAAGAGGTGAATTTCAGGTAAGGAGTATTTTCCACCTGGCTAGAAGTTTTGCAAAAGCAATCATGTCTACAACGTTGGAGTTATAAGGGACCACAGCAGCACGCCCAACGCATCAGGAACATGACTGTCCGCACGCCCCCAGTTAGGAGTAACAGACTCGAGTACCAGTACAGACGGGGGCAGAAGCAAAAAATGTTTAAGACACATAAAAGAAAGGCCCACCTAAATAAATCAATACCAGTTAAAGTGTAGCATAAGCTATATTTAGACTATTTTCACCCCTTTACCTGGCGACATAACATATAAGTTGCTGTCTATTGGTTAGTTAGTGTTATCGTGGGATTTTGGTGTTGCAAAGGGTTATTTTATCTTCATAAAACAACACAAACAAACCAACCGATGGAGGCAGCGGTAGACCAACTACTTCTGTTTCGCAAATGGTCGAATTTTTATTTTTGACCAGGGAGTCTGGTGGCTTTGCAGAGACGTAAGGATATACCGGCTTGAGTTTCCAGTATGGAAAGCACTGTATGGTAGCAAGGTAAAGCAATGACAATTATTTTAAATACAGTGTAAACTTAAACTGATATTGATTTCTTTTTTATTAGTTGGCCTTTTTTAAAATGACTAAAATACATTTTTGTTGCTGCTGTCATCCAAAGCAGTACATGGCAGTAAGAGAGGCAGAAAGCCATCGATTCAACTAAGAATATAAGTAAGTACCTCATATAACCCCACTTCAAAACCATGCCTTTAACACAACAAGCTTTGGCTGTTAGATTTTAGGTACATAGGATTTTTGAAGTTCAGTGCGTCCAGCGATGCCCTTCTAAGGATCATCTTACCTTGTCAAAGGAAGCAGTGAGCCGCCAACGAGGATCGATGAATGGATTTCAGCAGCCGGCAGCCCCACCAGGCTGGAGTTTGAAAGTACACTCACTCCTTTCTTTCTCTCTCTCTCTCACACACACACACACACACAGCTCTCCTCACACACACACACACACACACACACACACCCCGTCTGTTGTGTTTCAATCAATGGACTCTGCTGACTGGTGTGTGTCTCTGGCCAGTGCAGCAAACCCACTGACCACAGAGCCTGTCAATTTGCTGCGAGGCCTTCGCACTCTGCAACAGTGGTGAAATTGAATTACTGCTTGTAACATTACACTTGAAAAATGCCATGGAATATGAAATTAAAATGATGTAGTACCATTAGGGGGTTCATGAAAGGGCAAGGGCCAACTGTTTCCTGAAATTGTTGCTCAGAAGTATAGGGTTACAACATTTAGATGCTATATGAGGATATACAACCTTGACATCATAATCAATATGAATATTGTGTGGTCAAGATTCATTTTCTAGCACATTCTGCTTTAAAGTTTAATTTAAACCTGCACAAATCAATATCTTTATATAAGTGACGGAAGGAATGAATGTGTAATGGGAAAAGGGTCATCAAATATTTCAGTAAATTTTGAAGCCTGTGCACGTCTTAAAAGAAGGTGGTGCTAACAAGTGGCTAAATGAGACTACAAAACATCATCTGGCCAAACACTGTCCAACATTTAGCTGTTAAGAGATGTTACTGTGGTGTGGTTTGCTTATAGCCTTCATAATGTTAGCCGTTTACTTCTGGCGATAGCATTCATGCTTCAGAAATCATAAAAGTGTTCATTTGTCGTGAGCTGTCTTGTCGATCGAAACCTGCCAGAATAATAAAGGTTTGTTTGCCTCCAAGCTTATTTTATATTAAATATTTATATTTATAAAAATGTCCTTTTTGCAGAGGTAACCACTACAGTGCTAATTTCCTGGTTGCGTAGGGAGAGCCGGGGGGCAGACTGTTGAGGAATGAGGCTAAAATTAGAAAAGATGGCAGAAATGGGGTCAGACTGAAGATTGAAGTAGGTGAAACCAAGTCTGAGTGAGAAAAAAAAAAAAACCCAAAGAGACAGAACAGTCTCAACATTCAATAAAATGCTGAAATATCCTCATACTACTAAATTTTCCTGGGAAACAAAGTAAAAAAAGACGGACACTTTCTCCGCTGCCCAGTATCACCAGTGTGCAATTTAGGAGATCAGAGGAAGCTGAGCTTAAGCATACAGCTCCAGTTGCCTCAGCATGCACTAAAGAGGTTCACTAAGCACCATAAATTACCAGCTGCCATTGTAGTATGAGCCTCTGCTGATGGGAGATTTTCTTTTTTCTTGTCTTGGGGGCCAGTCGTAGGATGACAGAGAGGCGGCAGCAACATCTGCTCTGTGACAGGGATGTTGTACCGCAGCGAAACATGCAGCAAAGAGCATCTCACATCAAAGGGGAGCAGCCAGTATCTCCGTAACCGCAGCCTGCTTCAATCATACATCACTCTGGGTTCCTTTTATGATCAGCGTTCTCTGAAACTAATTAAAAAAAAAAAGGCACCCTTATCATAGCTCTGAAAGCAAATCACATATTGCGTAGGGAACAAAAGTTAATCCTATTATTGTAACCGGAATATTGGCTGACTGAATCGCGAGCGGATTATTATTATTTTTTTGTCTTTTATTTGATTTGAATCAGCGCTAGCAGCTAATCTTTTGACAAATATGAAATATGCTGCGCTCCGTCCGCGGGGGGAAGCCTGACATCACACGTGTTCCTGTTTGACAAAAAGCCGGCTGACGACCTCGCTGATTGGTTTTGTGCCCTTCGTGTTCTCCTCCCATTGTGCTTCCCCCGATGCCAGGGATATATTTCTCCACAATGACTTCTTCCTGTCAGCCATTTTGTGGACATGCAGGCCCGCTGTATACGAGGGGCCCTATTTCAAAAGCAGCTTGTCTCTGATTCGGGATGCTTAAGCTCTTCCAACACCTGCAGTATGAATCATATAACCGTCCCTCATATGGACAGTCCTCTGCATAAACACACTCACACATACATTAGCTGGCGCGAGCATTCGCACAGTGCAAATGGAGACTTATCACCCGGTATCGTATCTGACGCCGCCACTCTCTCTCTCAGCCTCTAGAGGGACCTGAGTTAAAATTGATATTTGCTAACGGTTCTAGGTGTTTGTTTTCTCTGTCTCGGATTGACAGACGGGTGGAGCTTACTGCCTTTAATGTTGGGTAAAGCTTGGATTGCAGATGGCTGTTGGTTTCCTCTTGCAAACACTTACCCTGTTTGTCTAGACTTTTAAGACTCACTTGAGTTATCTTAACTCGAAGTTGGAACTTTAATATTACTATTAATATTAATATTTGAAATGTTTTTCACTTTTGGAGTGGAGAGACAAAATAGACATCACACTGAATGCTCAGAATATGTAACCTACACTGTTAATTACCAATTTCTAGACCATTCATCACCAACAAATCAATAATTGTCAATAATAACTTCAACCCCCCTTAAACATCCACATTCAGCTCCCTTCTCTCGATGCAACGGAGGCTCAGGGCCTTCTGTTGACGGCTTTGTGTACCCCGTCTCTCCGTGTCTTCCTCTCAAAACCCAAATGTCATGCTCCCATACCCTACTAGCTCTCCGCTGTTTGTTTAGAGGACGTGCACGGCTGGTAATCAGCTTTCACCGGCAGCCTGACAGAAAGAACCCAAGGCAGTGAGCAGACGCCAGCCATCGTATGTGTGTGCGTGTGTGTGTGTGTGTGTGTGTGTGTGTGTGTGTGTGTGTGTGTGTGTGTGTGTGTGTGTGTGTGTGTGTGTGTGTGTGTGTGTGTGTGTACGCCAGTGCATCTGCCAAGTGCGTGCACATCCGAGCGTCGCCACGGATAGTTGTCGTTGAGCAGAGAACATGAGAGAGTGAAACAAAATTGAATTTTGGGGCTGTCAACCAGCGCACTTTCAGCAGCCTGTCAAAATCTAATCACAGATGGCTCGATCAGACGGTGGTAAAAGGTTTTCTCCCTTCCACATATAAAAATTTAGAAGGCTTTACACCCACTGTGAAAGACTGCCGGTAGGCTCTTGCATACAATGCTTGCATGATTGGCTTCGTCGCCGGAGGCCTCCCTTGCTGTACGTTGGAAGCCGTAACAAGGATGATGGATGGAGCTTGTTACTCGCAAGTGATTTGCATCATCTTCACTGTTGCCACAAAGCCGCTGAGGGAGCCATCTTGAACCGCATCTTCTTCTTTTTTTTACACTGTAATTGATCACTCTGTCAAAACTCATTTTAAAGTTGTTTCTCCTTTCTTTTTGTATTCAGCCTCTCCGGCATGGTTGGGAGGTGGAAGAGAGATTGGTCTCTGACACTACCGAACCACTTGTTCCCCAGCCTCCCTCGGCTCCAATCGACCCTCCCCCGCGCTGCGTTCTGCTTCTCCCTCTGAATGTTTCCAGGCTATACGTCTCCTCATCCCTCTTGCTCTCCCTCTACTGTATCTTCTTCGTTTTCCCTCGCTCTCCCTTTCCCAATGCGGCGGCAGCGGCGGCTTTTGCGTTGCAGTGTGCACCTTGGGGCTGTGTGTGGGATGGTGTTGTGGGCTGGCATCTGGCAGCCTCTGATAAAAGAGCGAGTGAGCTGGTGCTTTTCCTACTGAGATGTTTTGTTTTTTTAAATATATATATATTTTTTTGGGTCTTCCAGAGAGACCATTGCCACAATTTATGATGTGTCTTAAGGACCTTGTAGGAAAGTATTATGAATCTGACTTAGACCACAAAGCAGTTCATGTGTGAGGATTTCCTCATACGCTGCAACAAATATTAAAGCTGCAATAACTGATTTCTTTAAAAACACAACCAATGACCTACTACATCATACATTTTGCTAACATGTTAGCAAACAATTTACATTTTTCAGCAGAGACAGGGCAACATAAGCATTTAGTCTTGTGTTTTCACAAGACCACAAGTCAACTGTTTGCCCTATTTTAAGCTCTGTTTTGGTCTCCACCAACTTGAGAGAACTTTTTAGCTGCTAAATGCTAAACTATTCAGACAGGGTCATCCCAATGTTCACAGGGTCCTATGTACAGGATATGAACTAACTTTGTAAAAGATAAGTAAGGGCTATCTTCATAGTTGCAAATGAATGAAGGGAGAGGGACGTTTTAAATGCAGTTTGTAAATGATAAAACTCTGCTCAAAAGTATAGTGACTAAAAGTATAGTGACCAGGCGTCCCGATCTGTCCCTGTTTCAAGCCCGGTGTCCCAAGTCCCAACAAATATCTGAAAGACACGTTGTTTTCACAACAAAATTGCCTCAGTTTTCACCATAATTAAAATAAAAATAGTAACCAGTTATATTTGTGCTCAGTGCTTACATAGATAAATATCATGTTCTGTCCAACTCTTAAGCCAACATAAAATGACAAACAAGAAACCACGAGTCTGAATTCAACAGTCATTTGTCCGTGTGTGTCAATCAATCAGTGTGTTGTTGTCAGCACGCTAACGGTTAACTGTCTCGCCGATGAGAAAATTAGTCTTTTCTAAAGAGCTAACCAGGAGGCTAAATCCTTTGTAAAGTAACCAGCGACGAAGATGCTGCAAGTTCATTATTGGTCCTGCACATTGGAAATACACGATATAAAAGATATATCGTCATGTTAACACGGCCAGATAGCAATACACAATAGCTGGCAGAGAATGTGTCACAGACGGCCATTTAGCCGGCATCCTGGGCTTGTGTTTGTCTTGTGTTATTATACAATGTTCAAAAAAACAATGTTTTGGTCGATTTTGGGAGACGAAACGTAATTGTTCGTCTGCAGAGGCGCTTTCCATGGTGCTGAAAAGTCAGCTGATGAAAACATCGACGGTGCATTTATAGGGCATACATGAACGTGCTGTACCGTTAACGGTCCCAGTCTGGGGGTTTGACGATAGTGTCGCCCTTATCAGAAGGGTAGTGCACAGTTGGTGTCTCAGTTTGTGTAGTTAAATAAAAATATTATGCAGCCTATCACAGATGTGAAAGATACATGGCTAAACTTTATAAATTACAAAGACATGAACACAGGCTGTTGTTTACTGCAGTGGAAATCTCTTTCTAGGAAGTTTTGGAATGAATTGCTTACCTCAGTGGATAAATACTGCAACATCTGTAGATTCCTTTTACTCCCAGGCCCTACTCGGTTGAATAGTGTACACGCCCCTTCTTAATGAAAAGTATCTCCCCTGCTTCTGTTTTTTGCTAGATGTCTTTTGTGTTTGCTGTGGTTATGGGGGTATAGGGACTGAACATTATTTGTCATTCTACAATTAATTGCAAACCTGACTCCGGGGGAAAGAGTCAGACATATCTAATTGCTATAATCATATCCGTGGTTACGCCTCACATGGGTATGCAAGGCATCATGGGCCACAGACGGTGGCTTTGTTAGCAGAGGAGTGCCAGACTGGCTGACTACATCACTTCCATTCTATTGCTCCATCGACCTCTCAAATGTGTCCCAAAATACCAATTAAAAGAAGACTGTAGTATTTCATAAGATGGTCCCTAGTGGAGTCAGTGGTTTCTAAGATACACTTTAGAAAAAAATTCTACCTATGCGTTTTATTTGTTAAATGTTTAAATGTCATAAATTCAGCTAATCTGCTTCATTTGAGTCAGATAGGACTGACATGTGGTCCAGCAACATAAGGTGATTCATTGATAAAAAATACAGCCCAAACCCTAAACTTCCTTTAAGTCTTTCATTTGAAATAAAAACTGTTCTAACTCTGGCACAAAAATTGTGTGTTCATGTCGGACCCCATCCCTAAGAAGCTGAATTCCAGCTGTAGATTGCAGGGCCTTTAACATCTGTTTTGGCTTATATCTATTGAAAGATATCCCAAACTACCTTTAAACAATGCCAGAAAAGTATGAATTTTAAGTCCATGTCCGAAGGAATTTGTGTCTTTAAAATGTTGTCCTGGGCTCCCAAAGCAAATGTATTCATGCCCCAAAAATCCCCCAAATCAAGCTAACAGCTGCTAAAATGTGATTTGTCATTCAGTTATAGGTCCGTTTTAAAGCTATTCTTTTAATAGAAAATATTATTCTGTGTTGCATTGTTCAAGTGCTGACACAAGTAAGTAAATTGCACAATCGAAAAGATATATAGTAGAGTCATTTGGTTGTGACCTTTTCCTTCCCATTCAGTCTTCCTCAAATCACCCTAAAATGCAGCGCATCCCGAATACGCTGCCAGAGTGTTTATCTATCTCTCCTCAGGGCTCCTCTGTTTCAGAGACTCGAATCTCTTGTTAGACACGATCTCAAACACATCATGGAGCACGCAAGTATACATAGTGGGAAAAAACACACAGAAACACACACACACAATCTAGGCCCAGGATATTTCACCCTTTGCTCCATCTCACGCTTGAAAGGTCCGGAGTCTCTGGCCGGGAAGTTCAGCAGTCACGAGCGATGTGATGTGCTGGGCAGGGAGCCAAACACATATGAAATGAAGAGGACACACAAGTGAGATGCTTCGACTGACTGGATGAAGGGAGCAAAAAAAGCACGAAGCATACCCGATGACTTGTCAATTACCCGTTTAGGTCTGACGTAGCGCAGAACCTGTGACTTGCCTGGGGAGGTGTGAGGGGGCGTTATGTGATGGATACGGGAGCGTATCCACCACTGCAGCTATGTTTGTGGCCAGATTTGTGTGGGAGCTTTATGGAACGGCACTGCAAACTGACTCATCCTTACATATCTATCTGGTTTTATGCCGTATGCAGGGCAAATAAAAGCACCTATATAGTCATCCTTATAGGTTTTGGGGTTCAGCAGTAAACCCCCTGAACCCCAAAACCTGCTGGCGGGATGGATAAAGCATGTTTTGTTTACACGATCGGCGTAGATGTGCAGGACTTATATACTGCAGTGAAAATCAAGGCCACAGAGAGTAAAATGGGGACATGAGCCAAAATCCCCCAAAAGCTACTTTGGGTTCAGAGGGTTAAGGGGGTAAGTCATTTAGTGACGTAGTCATTACTCGTATGCTACAAAAGAAGAACCATGTCCTCAACAGGAACCTTAGAAACAAGGTATTTTTCAGTCCTTATTAATTAGGTATTCATTAATTTGGCTTGGATAATTACATAAACGCTATAAACCCATACCTGTACATGAATGCAGAATCTGTAGGCATCAGGAGAACATGTTGGTATAGGTAGCATCCTGGTTTCCGTTTGCAGTCCATTTGCTCATGACCAATCACGTTTGAGTGGGTTTTTGTTGAATGCACGTAAACAGTGCGTGTGGAGAGCAAAAGAGGAAGAAGGTATCGGACGAAATCCAGTCTTGGAACACGCCATCTATCGTCTGACGATCGATTTAGCTTTTTATTAGCCATAAATAAACTGTTAACTGAGTGTAAACTAGCCTCTTTGAGAAACAATTAGGTCGTACTTGTTGTCTCTCAACTCCAACTCGATTGTTGCGTTTCAAGTTGCTAATCGGACTGCAAACAACACCGTTTGACCCATCCACCTCCAACCCTGTGTTATTTTTTTCAGTCTTTATACTACATCATCACGCTCATGACGATGACGGAGCATCTGAATTAGCACATGCTACCTGTCATATATTCAGTGAAATGATCAGATTAGTTAAAATATGCTAAAACTCAATTTTTACATTAAGTTCCAGTTTATTGCATCAACGAGTTAGAGTAATGCCAAGCGTTCAGTCAGCGTGTCACCAAACTCCAGATGGTTGGAGCTACCTACATCATTATGGTGGATGAAAATAAAATAAAACCCTCTCAAAGCCTGATTCTCCATCTGCACGATCCGCGTCTTAATCGTGCCTCTGGCTCGTCTCTACTGCAGAATATCTCTGGCAATTTAGTGCAACCTGCTCTGCTCAGATGATTCAGCTTACCTCCACTGGCAGATTGACTGTTGAATATGAATTGAGCTCATATCAGTCATCCCAGACTGCCAGTACACATTGTCATATCATCACGATGAAGCTTCTAATTACTTTGGCATTAACATTTAGATTTTGC
Source organism: Anoplopoma fimbria (assembly GCF_027596085.1). Classification (NCBI taxonomy): domain Eukaryota; kingdom Metazoa; phylum Chordata; class Actinopteri; order Perciformes; family Anoplopomatidae; genus Anoplopoma; species Anoplopoma fimbria. The sequence continues at coordinate 13,897,357 of NC_072463.1, forward strand.
CAAGTTGTGAATCTAAATTTCTCTTACACATATTTAACCTTTTTTATTTGTTATTTTGCAATTCTATATTTTTCATCTGATGGCCGCTAGCACTTCTCTGACCTTAACACTTCCATTCTATATAGCTTTTACAAAACAGTATCATGTCTTTTCTGCAGGGAATTGATAAGAAGCATTGCAGACATTTAAGGAATGAGTTGCATTCATGGACATAACAGCCACAACAAGCTACATATTATGCCAGGCAGAACAGCAAAGATAAATAGACACAGTCTAATCCTATAAAGGTTAATTAGGTCGGCAATGGTTAAGATTTCTTTTTTTTATAGAAAAACAATTTAATTTATTAACTGCTGGCCTCAAGCAACATCAATTAATTTGATCTTGTTTTGGGCTGTGGAGACCTCCCTCCTGCGCTGGCATTCATTATTGTGCGTGCGGGGGGGTGGGTGGGCTTTCATCAAATACCAAGCCGGGTTGTGAAGCCTCATTCAATTAATCAGCTCTTGTGTGACAATGTGTGTTTGCTGTGGGATGTCAGAGAAATGTGTGTGATTAGCAGGAGACAATGGTAAACCAGAGGAATGAAGGGGGTTCACGGTTTTAATATGTCTGACCTTTCACAACATGACGGCTTGTTAGACAGGCAGATGTCTCATTTGAGGAATGGAAACGTCTGAGATGAACAATGAAGCACAGTGTTCATCATCCGCTCATATATTCCCTCTCATGCCAAGCAAATGCAATGATATTGACTGGCTGTTGTCATGGCAGCCTGTGCAAACAAACACAGACCTTCTCATTCTGAAATATGGAGACTCAAATAACGTTGTGATGTCACTTTGAGAGTAAACATCCATAATTCATAGAGAGAGAAAAAGACACTTTTTAAGTTTTCTTTAATATCAGAGTAACTCAGTAATAGCTGTCTGTACTTCCACATGTACACTGCCAACAGGAACCTCTAATAGCTAATTTGGCATACTTCTAACGGCGCCACATTGCCAAAATGCACACAAACATACCCGAGCTTAACTCACAATCTCCATGGGAAAATTATAATTTTCACATTGAATGCGTCATTTGAGCATTTTTAACTTTCTGTTCTATTTTTTACTGTTGGCATGAACCCTCTTCTCTATTCATTGGGCCCAGGGGCGGGAGGAAGTTGCCTTGATTTTGCCTTACTTTGAAAACCATTGCTAGTTCTCATTAGATGTTGTTATGATGGATATCTGGGGTCGAAACTTTAAAAAACGGAGAAAAACTGCCGGGCGAAAGTTCAGCGTCTTCACAAAAAGCTACTTTGCCTCCACAAAGGATCTTATCTGTGGCATCGACTTCTCTTGTTAAAAAGTAAGCGCATTACAGAGCCCCACTCAACCATGTCATGACTCTGGCAACCGGGCTGCAGAGGCTGTGAGACTGTCAAAGACAGAAGTGTATTCAGTAAACTCAAGGCCGATTATAGTTTCAAAAAGTCTTGTGGAAAACAAACTGAGCATTGTGGGTTTTCTTTGACGGTTAAACAGTCTAGACGTTTTGGCTCATTCAGTTGTATTACATCATAAACTGACAAAGGATGGGTTTGAATACAGGCTGACTATTACAAAATGCAGAGAAGGACAAATATATTGCGCTACTGCAGGTGGAGATACTTCAACCTCCAACCTAACTAGAGCTAGTAGCACAGTTATATGTTGTGGGGTAGGAAAGCCCTGCCAATGGCTCTAAATACATGAACTACAATACATAAGTCAGAGCTGCTGTAGTTGCTAGGAAGAAGCCAATCAGAAGCAGCAATTAAAGCTGCGGCAAATTAGTTGCAATCAACACGTTTTCACTCCCAGCTTGTTGAATACCGACACTTGGTCGGGTACGGTGTGTCAGTTTCTGATTGTTGTTACATGCATACATGGGTTTTTTCAAATTAAACTTCCCAAGTAGGTTTTCTTAGTTTTTTTGGCTCACTTACTTTCATTGCACTGTTGTATTGGTTTCACGGGGGGGGGTGAACAGTTGTCTCCTGGGTGAAAGTCGTGTATTTGTTTGACCCATCCTACCACCCAGAAAACATTTGGTCAATGAAACTGTTTTTTTTTTTTTAAATGGTGACATCAGTTTATCTGAGCAGCCTTCAGAATTACCAACTCCAGTTTTACCCATGCTTAATAGACAGCCCTAGTCTGTTCAATCAGACTTGTACAGACTTGCTACAAAGGCTGGACTGATAAAAGTCTGCATCTACTGTCATAGAGGCTTTCCTGCAAAGCTTGTCAGAACAGGGTAGCAGGAGAACAAGCTCACAGCTGGTTGATGTAATCCTGTCGCTGTTCTAGAAAGGCAGGTCCTTTCAGGTAGTCCTTTCTTATCCATCAGACACAGACGATTCTGTACAATGCGCGTGTGGGTATGATGTGATTGAACAGACAGATTATTTTGGTTATCACCCAGAGGAGCTTCAGGTCTGCTTCCATTTTCCACTCTGATAAATCTCTGTCTTTTGTCAACATTTCCTCACGTTGCCCAATAATCATCTTATAAATCCTGCAATTTCCTGACAAAAAATGTACTTTTCCTAAAATAAGCACGATGCCTGAGACTGTAGATTAATCATATACAAGAAGAAACAAACAGTTAGTTTGTCCGTTTAAAGCTGCAGGAGGTAAGTTTGGACATGTCGGCAGCTCCAAATAGCGGCGAGAGATAACCGCTGTCACAACTTAAGAGAGTGTGAGCGTCAGCAGCCACAAATAATGCAACATGACATCAGTGGATTGTACACAGAGCAGTCGGGTTTACCAAGCTGTCGTCCCTTGACATGTTTTATCAAAGTGTAGCGGAGGAAAAGAGAGCGAGTCCGGGAGATGTGATGCCTGGCGAGTCCGGCTCTCGCTGCTCAGTAATCGCGCAATGTTGTTCGGGAGGCAGCAGTAGTGTACCCCAAACCCCTCACACACGCACACACACACACACATGCACACACACACACACACACACACACACACACACACACACACACACACACACACACACACACTCTCCTGTGTAATGTTGGAAGATTACGCCACTGAACACAGCTGACAACTGCAAGAAGCAGTGAGGCAAACAGGGCTGAGCTCAGACGGGAGGGTCTCAGTTAGGCGGACCGGGGCTGTCCTCGCTGTTCAAGCCTCATTTTGTGATTTCAGACATTGAAAATAAAAGATAAGGATTCCTGTAAAACATCGATATTGAGAGCCTACCACTTTAGTACGACATCTTCACATGAACACCTGCACTGATGGATGGACGGTTTGTTAGTTCCGAGGGAGGAGGAAGCCATCAGAGTGACCGTGACTACAGTATCTATAGGACACTTGGATTTTTTTTTTTGTCTAACAGATGGCAACACAGCTGTGCAGTCATGTTCAAACGAAGGTTAACCTTGTACAACAAACCCCTGCTTGCAAAGCAGGGGTTTGTTGTTTTTGACAACAAACCAACTCACTATCTCTCCCTTGTTGGCCTGTTTCTTTTTCTTCCACTCGTAGGATGTTTCAACGCATCCTCATACCCACATGATTAAATAGGGCGGTGTGGAAATGATTCTTGTGAGTGTTTTTATTGATCTGGCACCTCTATACTTATTTATGGTTGGAAATAGGCAGTTGTTAAAAGCTACGACCTGGTTAAAATTAGGGACATATTGTGGTGATTGTTTGTGGACTCTAATGTCACCCGCAGTTTGCAGAAGCATTAAAACAACACTTCCTCTGGCTTTGCTTCTCACAGAGGAACAATCAACTCAAGAAGATGCTGCTTATCTGAAATGTATTTGGTTGTTTTCGATGAGAAGATGGATACCTCTCTCAAGTCTGGCTGTTAATTATGACGGTAAAGCCAGGGAAATGTTAGCTTATTTTAGCAGCAAGACTGGAAGCAGCTGGAAAACAGCTAGTCTGTAACTAGCAAAATATCAATCTCAGAACCTGTCTGCTATCGATCTGACGACGATTTAGGGAAAAGCCAATATTTCAGTGGATCAAGTGTAGCCAGTAGATATGCAGATAACAGATACTTTTGACGCAACATTAGAAGTTACTTGTTTTAGGTCCAGAAGACGTTCTGGATAATCTCTATAAACAGATACCTTCATATGAATGCAGATAAATACATTTAAAAAAAAAAAAGCTGATATAAAGCTTAACCTTTTTCAGATGCAGGTGGGTTCTCAGGTTGCATTTCTGCCAATGCGCTCTGCCTCTTTTTGCTCTCCTCACAGACTGTTTACCTGTCGTCCACTAAAGCCTGCTCTAACATGATTGGTCATTACAACACGGACTACAAACAGAAACCAGAGCAATGCTTGTCTTGACCCATTGCCTACAGATTCTGCATTCATATGCAAATATCTGTTCATAGAGAGCAAAATATTTATATATTAAATTAAATCGTAGGAATCGTAGGAAAATCTCAAAATGTAAATAATTAAGCAAAAGTATTAATTACAAGGAGTTGAATCAGCATGGTACAGGACCAGCCATACTGTTTAGGATTCTTTATAATGGTTCAGACTCACCCATTTGGATTCTGGTCAACGTAGAATCAATCAATGGACATCAACAGCCAATAACAGATGTCTGCTCTTCTCCTGCTGACAGGAAATCAGTTCCATAAATACATGTTCCCTTTCAGGAAATGGAAAAGGAACAATTGATTAGTGTAATCTAGAGGTTCTCAATATGACTATACACTATGTGTATAATATGTGTTTATTCTACATGAATAAAATGTGTGTGGAGACTGACGCGTGAAACTAAGGTCAGGTAACACTGCCCTTGTTGTTACGCAGAGCCCCTCTTAATGGTGTGATATCATTCCACTTCATAAAGCTTTCAGAGAAATAAGTAGCTTTTACTTCTCACACTTTCTTTCCTGCCATGCACATATTACTAACCATTAGTAATTATAATATGCGTAATATGTAAAAATGACAGCAGGGTTCATTATGATGTGTTAATGGAATTTGAAGTATAGATTAAATAGGGCAGATATTCCATGTGGTTTATGAGCATGATAGGATGACTGCAAAACCAACTAAAAAGGATGGGAGCTTGACTTCTAGGGCCCTTTCTTACATCATATTTACGTCACTGCTTGTTTAATACCAACAGACAAAGTTGCAACAAAGTTATGTAGGTAGCAAATACACTTGTGCTCACCTGTGCCTCCGAGGTGTGGTCAAGAACATTGTCAGCGCATTGATATTTTGAGGAAGCATGAAGTGATTGCACCATTGACTAACAACAACCTGGTCTAAAGTCAATGGTCCACCGGCCACGTACAAAGCATACCACATCCCCCCCTTCATAATATGCCACAACTTTATGCACCCTCCCGTCAATAGACAGTGACAAATAGTAAACAGATTGCCCTTCTACTCAGTAAAAGGAAAACAAAAGACATCAATACAAGAAAATTCAACGGCTGCTTTAGCAGATTAGTTGAAGCATCCCAGCATCATTCATAATGTTATCATTCTAAAAATCAACATTTGAACGCTGTGCTGCTTTTTTTGGGATGTCGATTCATTGTGTTTGAACCTGGTATTTCTGCGCAGTTGCAGATAAAGATCAGGCTACACTATTAGTATTATACTATTGTAAAACTTGACTCCAGCAGTGGATTGTATTGGATTGTTTCCGACTTGTGTGATCCAGAAATTTCCAATAACTCCAGCATTGTGCAGTCCAAAAGTCAATAGATATAATCATTTCCAAAATACACACCACGTTTTTAACTCACAAAATATTCTGCTTTATCCACATTGGTTGGTGTTTAGGCTTTCAATAACAACACTTTCTCTGCAGAGAACTGCTTGCCTCTAATTTGCCGAATCTGCCATTTAGATAGCAATGTGTAAAGGGAATGGATGATGAAACTCTGATTGGATTTATCCATATAAAGCCCGAAACACACTTTGATTAATATGGAGACCACATACAACCCCTTAGGCCCCAGATTGTGCACCATTTAAATAGCAAAAGTGGAGTTGGACACGCCGATAATGCAATTGTGCCATGCACTGAAGACCATACGCTTTAGATTGTTCAAAAAGGGCTCATGGACTCTGATGGAACCCAAAATCAAGAATCCAATTATTGTCATCCTTGCTGAGGAAGACAAGGTATCTCCTCTTTGATAAGAGAAGAAAAAGCTTGAATTAAAATTTTGCTTCAGAGTACCTAAAAGCAAAAAGCCATTGGTACAATAAATTAATATCTGTTACTTTTTCCTTATTGCCATTTGATTGATGCTAGCGCCACTGATACAACCAAGTGATTCATCCAACTGCCCTGTCTTAAAAGCTTTTATATTTGCTGTTCTGAAAACACAATGTGGTACTTTATTCGACAAAAAAACACCGTGTTCTGCTGAGGAAGTGATGTCCTTTAACATTCACAGAAGCAACAACAGCACATTTGTATTTTATGAGTGCAAAGAAGCAGAAGTAATGTAACAATTTGCAGTCTGCACTGAATGCCTATTACACACAGTCTCTAAACAATAATGTACAAAACACTCAAGCAATGGTTGCATATAAACACATTTTATTTCATCCTGAGTTTGTTCATTTGCATAAAGTTGGAGGTGTAGCCTACTGTGTTCACAGTGAAAAGTGTAAAATCAACTTGTTTTGTTTAACAGCACTGAAGTAATGTTTGGAAAACAAATAATTAGAAGAATTCATGTACACAGATTAGCTACTTTATTTACATGCAAATGAATACCAATGTTCAATGAGAGACGCTTCCTCTCAGATCTTCACCGATTTCAACCTTTTTTTTTGTCAAGCTTTACATTCCTCTACAGTACACTCATGTTTACAATGATAACCCTGGCACATTATCCATGACAATGCTTAGTATTATTTTTTCACAGGGGAAATGACAATTGTACATTTTTAACAACAATTGTAACTAGCAATCTAAATCTGTGAGTTGCTTGAAAAGATCTGTCCAGGACTTAGTTGTTTAAAAAGAACCATGTGGAACTTTCACTTGATGGCTACGTGCTTGATATCGTGCTGGAAATAAACTGAGGCTAAAGCTGCAGCTCATCACTTCACAGTCCTTGTTATGCATTTTTGAGGTAGCCTTATAAGGAAAATGTAACTTTTGTTATTTGGTTCTACCCTGTTTGGATCTTAGCTCGCTAAAGAAAACCAACTCAGGTTAGATGTTTACTTTAATGTTCATATTTTCACCTTCACAAGAAAAAAAGCATTGTAGGATGAGGACTTACCCTTTGAGATTGAAAAATGTTAAACTGTTTGGGTCTCAGTCTGACTGGAAATTGATTTTCTTTATGGCTGTTGACAGTATATTCTGATATATGGAGTGATACAAACGGCTATCCAAAATTCTCTTTGTAAAAACCTTTCACTCTTATATATCAGCAAAATAAACCTGAGCCTGGCTTTATCCAATGTTCAGATTTCAGTTTAGGAATTCTATGCAAAAAAGCACATATAAAAAAAGAATCCCTTATTTGCATATCTAAACACAACAATACAGAAATATTTTAATACAAAAAATAATGATATTAATGCACTTAATCAAGTGGGGAAGTAACATGGTGATATCTATTAAATATAATATTCACCTGGGGGGTGTCTCCATCCATTCATGTTTGTTTTATGCATTTTGGATTTGGAAAAGTGATTAAAAAAAAGACACTCTTTAGACGTAGAGTATTGCCCCCATGTACACTGCTTCAACATGTGAATGAATCCAAAGTAAGACCTTGAGTTTGGAATGCTGGTTGGACATTTGCTGTGAGTTTAGCGAACCGTTACGATATTCAGTATACACAGCATTCTACAACTAACTTGCAAAAAGCGGTAGACCTAGTTATGAAATGAAATGAAAAGTAACCTTTCTGTATTTTTCCAAGGAGGAGATGGAGGCAGGCACAGTAATCCCTATAGAAGCCAGAATAGGTTATTAATGAATTTCACAGTTCTGCATGTCATTGCCGATGCGCTGTGGAACTGAATGTGCGCCTGTTGGTATTTCAGCATCTTTGTCCCCTCCCATTCAATGGTAGATGGCGTTGCAGGCTCGGTGAAGCCTATGAGTAACGACGTCAAACATCCTCCGTGGTTCTCATCTCTTCTATCCCTCAAAAGGTCAACCCTGCCTCTCCTCAGCCCGGCTTTCTCCGCCCAGCGACCGCAATACTCCCCCCGGCATATGACACACACCTTAATGGGAAACTGTTGCGAGATCAGAAATTACACTGGGCTTTTCAACCGCATCCAGCGAGCACTAGGTGCATTCAATTTGTATATATTTCCCCCTGGTTTTTGAAAATGCTCACACACCATAATTGTCCCTTTTCAGGGGGCGCGGAAGATCAAAAGAGAGTATTAAAAAAGGCAGCTCCTGTGGGTTTGCAGGGCTTTTCAGTTGGTGTTTCTAGATGCTGTCTGTTAAAATGAGTCCATGAGAGGACTGACAGCTCTCACCGCGAGGCCTTGTAGGGATTAGCTCCAGTGGGCGGAGAGGGTCAGAACAGTCTGCAATTATTTGGGTAGAATAAACACCCTTTTCCACAGACTTTCTCAAAGTTTTCTGCAGTGTTGATTGCTTTCTAATTTGATGGGTTGCTCAGAATGTGACAGCTGAGAGAAAAGGTCTATTTGTGGCATGAATGTATAATGGCATTTAACATTGTGTCAGTCTTCTCCTCACTCAGAAATGATTGTTTTTGTTGGACTTTTTTGGTATAAATAGTAATAACCAAAGATATTTACAGTCTTATTTTTCTGCAGTACATACTGTCTGTTGAAATGTCAATTTTATTTAATTTTTTTCCCACCTGTCATTTCATTCTAATTAACTCTGTGCAACACGCAGTCCAGATGCAGTGGCTCTTCATGATGTAATTACAAACTGTTATCGAGAAGGAGAGGGGTTATTTATACATATTTCCTCTTGTAATTAGGAGTTATTGAAAAGTGGAGTGTACACGTGAAGGGGTGTTACAAGGTAGTTGGAGATAAGGAGTCCTCGGGCTGCTACCACTATCTCACTCACTTATAAATCATGACTAATGATGGCACAGACATATAGTCCCTCCCCATGGTTCTATTGAGAACCAGGGAGGCTAGAAGACGGAGCTTCTATAAATAAATGAAAAAAAAATGATTTAAATTGATTTTAATGTTTCAAGTTTATTAGGAATTAATGATACAAATGTCTAGGGGAATTAAAAGCTCATTGGATGAAGCCAAGTGTGGCCATCCGCTCGAGGGAGTCAGCCAGGTGTGAGGTTCTGTTAAGACTTTCATCGAAGTGTGCCGATTATCGTCAGTCAAGTCTGACGGCTCTAAACACCTGCAGTTTATCTTTCCTACGGAGCGGACATGATGGAGAAAGGGAACATAAGAATAAGACAAAAGGATAAAGACAATATAGAGAGAGGAAGACACTAACAGTACACATACAGACTAGAACACAATTTTTTTTCACATTAACAATACCAAGATGATGCAGCATTCCAGAGGAGAACATCCATTGCTCACTGCATATGCATGTGCCCCTCTTGATCTAGTTTCCACTGCATGCAAAGCAGCACGCTGTATCTGTAATGACAGCTTATAAGTATGTGCGTCATTAAAAATAGCTTCTTAGCTGTTTAATCCTGGGCTTCATTCAGCAAACCCTCATGTGATTTCTCACACCTTCTTTGCATTGCAAAATACATGCATATGAATGTTATAATGGAGAATATTAATGTGAAATCCTCAAGGATGATAATCAGACCATCTCATCAAGTGAGCCGCCACGGTTCAAGGACCACGGTGGAACTTTATCTGACCTGTGTTAATAGAGTGTCCTCCACACACACACACACACACACACACACACACACACACACACACACACACACACACACACACACACACACACACACACACACACACACACACTATCTCTGGATGAACTTAACGTTTAAAATGGTGTTGTTGTATTGACAGCATCTGGGCATCAAACACTAAAATCATCACGCATCATCATTACATATGTCACACAACAATAAGTGTGATCAAAAAAGCTAAAGCCCTCCATCTTTACAAAACTGAGTCTATTTTGTTTAGCTCTAGGAGTAATTTAAAGAAGTTGGATGGCTTTAAAATCATGATAAGTGAAACAACAATAGTAGAGATATCCCCCCATCTGTAGGCGACTAGACAATAATTTGATATCGAGAGCCCTCCGGTTTCTGTTGGTTGTCCGAGAAGTATTTACCAATCATGTTTGATCAGACATTTGTTAAATGCAGGTAGGGTTTGGAGAGGAAAAGATGCAGAACACTTTGGCTGAAATGCAATCTAGGAACCCACCGGCTAACGATGATTTAGCTTTTCATTGGTTTAAAATTGGCTTGTAAACTGCCTGCTTGTGAAACACTCTGTCAAACACATCTCAACTCAAGTTGCTAATGGCGGCACCATTAAAAAAGTCTTGGGCCTGATAAATATAGCCCCTTGATTAGCTAAGCTAGAGGCTTATCTGTCGTCAGACTGCTGGCCAAAGGGTTCCTAGATTGATATGGAGAGGACCAGGCTTTGAAATGTTTGGATTTTGGGGGTTTAAAAAGACTGGCTGGTGCTCTAATTCAGTGTCATTTGACTATACCTATTGTGATTGGTATGATGGTATTCCCAAAGCAAATAAACTTCAGTCATCACAGAACTAGCTTGTTGGTGTTGTTCTGAGACTATAGAGGCCACTAACTTCGATTGCTCTCATTTTGAAAGAGTTAAATGGCTTAAGGTACAAGACCAGTTTAAATTCTGTATGGTGCTAAAGATTGTCCGGGGATATACCCAAAAATCGTAACCACTGATGTTGTGCAGCCAAATGTTTTCTGACGTAGGTAAACAAAATCAGAGATCGCTTTCTCAAACTGATCCTTGTTTTCTTGTGTTTCTGCAGGTCCCCTTTGTATGAACTAACATGGACAAAGTGGTCATCAGTCTCCTGCTTCTGGGAACCGCAGTTACGATGGTCCATGCTTGTCCAAAATACTGTGTCTGCCAGAACCTCTCTGAGTCTCTGGGGACTCTGTGCCCCTCCAAAGGCCTGCTCTTCGTCCCACTGGACATCGACCGGCGAACTGTTGAGCTCCGGTTGGGCGGCAACTTCATCCTCAAGGTCACAACTCAGGACTTTGCCAACATGTCAGGTCTGGTTGATCTTACCTTGTCCCGCAACACCATCAGCACCATCCAGCCTTTTTCTTTCCTCGACCTTGAGACCCTGAGATCCCTGCATCTCGACAGTAACCGGTTGACTCAGCTGGGACCGGACGACCTCCGAGGGCTAGCCAACCTGCAGCACCTGATCCTCAACAACAATCAGCTGAGTTGGATCTCCGACACAGCATTTGACGACTTGTTAGTGACACTGGAGGATCTGGATTTGTCGTATAACAACTTGCGCAGTGTGCCTTGGGAAGCCATCCGCAAGATGGTCAACCTCCATCAGATGAGTCTGGATCATAACCTCATCTACTTTATTTCAGAGGGGACTTTTACAGATCTGGAAAAACTGGCCCGCTTAGACCTCACCTCCAACCGCCTCCAGAAGCTCCCTCCGGACCCCATCTTTGCACGCTCCCAGAGCAATGTAGTGATGAGCACTCCTTATGCACCTCCGCTCTCTCTAAGCTTTGGTGGAAACCCATTGCACTGCAACTGTGAAGTGCTTTGGCTTCGAAGGCTGGAGCGTGAGGATGACATGGAAACATGCGCATCTCCTGCTAGTCTAAAGGGGCGCTACTTTTGGTCTGTTCGTGAGGAGGAGTTTGTTTGCGAGCCCCCTCTGATCACACAGCATACACACAAGTTACTCGTGCTGGAAGGCCAAACGGCTAGCCTGCGCTGCAAAGCAGTCGGGGATCCGATGCCAACCGTGCATTGGGTTGCTCCTGATGACCGTTTGATCAGCAACTCCTCCAGAGCAACGGTATATGAAAATGGCACCTTGGATATCACAATCACCACATCCAAGGATTACGGGACTTTTACTTGCATAGCTGCCAATGCTGCTGGGGAATCTACGGCCTCCATTGAGCTGTCAATCATTCAACTCCCCCATCTGAGTAATGGTACAAACCGTACCACGCAGTCCAAGTCGGGGCTTTCGGACATAACTAGCTCTACCAAGATCAGTAAAGGGGAGCCTAAACCGCTACCAGAGAAGGTGGTGTCTGTATCAGAAGTGACTGCCATCTCTGCTCTGGTCAAGTGGACTGTTAGCAAATCAACTCCAAAGGTCAAAATGTATCAGCTTCAGTACAACTGTTCAGAGGATGAAGTCCTCATTTACAGGTAAGAATGAATAATGCAACTTGATTACATCCAAGTATGAGCTGAGACCTTTTTGGTCAAAGGGATAAATCAAGCCCGAGGTAATATTTGACTTCAGAACACTATCTGTTCAGCTTCTTCCGTCAATTGCTAATTGTTTGCTGGGTGAGTACTTGAGAGTCTATTTCTCTGAAGTGTTACTCGGAGATCAACATTCATTTTTCTTAATCCTTCTTGAGATTTTCCTTTTTACCTTCATAAATCGACAAAGCTTACACCAAAAGAATGAACAGCAAGTGCACATTTTTAAGAACAGCAAAACCCAAAGTGAAATCCTTGCCCTGAGCCATTAATTAGAAATCCAAAAAGAAAAAGGATTATAGACCCTCATTTTAATATATCCCTCCTAAGCTGCTCAAGTCCATAAAGTGGTAGCTTGGAGGCTGCAGCTGGAGATCTTTGGGCTCTGTGAAATCAATTTCCTATGTCAAATGAGACAGTGAAAGTAGTGACATTCGACCAAGATAATTGAGCTGGAAATATAGAAAAGAACCTTGTTGTGTAACATAATATCAATCTGGGGAAGACATTAAAAAAGGCAAAAGGGCTTTCCAAACAAATAGATGCATTTTTATGATTCATGCAAATATATAGGATTAATTTTATTACATCTCACAGCTCTTAGACATTTCCCCCTATTTCCCAATGGCTATAACCTCAGCATGCTTAAAATGGCATTTACGGCATCATGATAGCGTGGAAATCGGTAAAGTAGCCTGTTGTTGATAGCAGTTACGGCAATTTTGTGTCCGCTTCATGCTTCCTCTAACACTGACAATTGCTGGCGAATCCCCTTAGCAACACCTCACCCAATAACTTATTCTGTGTCACAGTCCTACACAATTTACCTGTACTGAGCATTCCAGCAAGAGCGGTTTAATGAAAGATAATTGACAGAAGAAGAGAAGACTGGTTATTAGCTGGGAATATGAGATTAGAGCCACACACAATATTGAAGAAAGATATTGCTTTGTTCAAACACTGTGAATGCAATCAATAATAAGGTGTTTATCTGATTTCCTTGCTTGCACACGGCTCGCTGTGTCAGATTGTCATGCCAGAAAAAACAGAACAATATGAAATTTCAGTACCTTTTCTTTTCCCCAGTTATGGAAACGTTGAATGACTCATCTGCATTTCTTGCAAATGCCTCTTATGAATTTTATCTAATTATCTACAGAATTGCAAACCTTACACTGATGTGTGCTTTATAGACGGCACTTTCCACCCCTCATACATTGATTTGCAGCAGCATAATTATTAATGCTTATTTGAATGGCATTCCTGATGTAGTTGTTAGTCAAGAACCAAACTTCCAAATTGCCCTCATTATGTGATTTGATGCTTAACAATGTTTTGTACTTCATAATCAGTGTGCACGGTATGTAATTTATGTACAGTAGAAAAATGGAAAAATAGAAGTATGTGCTGCTATGTAATAATGGCTATGCAGTCCCTTTGCATGCCAGAAGATGAATTAGGAGCTGGAAGGAAAAGATAACGTGCACAGAGGGGCCAACTACTGTTTTTGAATTAATATCGCCATGACTTCATTGCTCACACGTGCACACCTACTGCGCTCCTCTAGTTGGCTGACACAGTTTCCCAGCACTCAAGCAATGGCATGATTAAAAATCAATCAGAGCCACGTGGGGGAGGAGAAATATTGCACGAGTTTGCTCAAACATGTGAGCCAATGCAGCCTCTTCCTAGTTATGGAAGAAGGCAATTAAGGGTGAATAATGGACTGCAGCCCCACTAGCGACTGGGCGATTCAGAGTGGATGCATGTATTCTGGGTAGACAATGGCCCTTGAAGACACTTTGTTTCCTTTCTCCTACAGTTACAGTGTTACATGGAGTAACAATCAATGGCTAAGTAGTATATATAGCAATGACTCCCAACCTTTTCTGTAAGATGTACCCTTGGGAAGTGAGCTCAAGTACCCCTTCACTGATACCACCCACCATGCTCAATTTATTTCAGAACTATTTATCATATGAAAGATGATATCAATGCAGATATTTTATGACACAAGAGAAATGAATCTTAGCATTGTTGTTGGCTGAAGTGGTGCTTGCGTCGTCACACAGGTTGACCCGTGGGTCGGGCGGGTTTGCATGAGCTTTCTAAAGAATATTGCGGGTTCAAGTTCCAGTCACAGCATTTTTTTGGCAAATATTTCAGAACAAAAGCCTTGTGTTAACAAATGAAGGGATTCTGTCCATAGAAAGATGTCAGAGGGCCTTTGTTTTGAAACAGAAAAAAAATCCTACATTCTTGTCGTATTCTACAGCTATAGACATGGAAACTGTAATAATGTTGCTGGTATGATGTCAAAATACTATCGATAATTGTAATTTTTTTCTGTGAACTGATTGTTGCACTTGGAAAAAATAGGCTAGACCTTGAATCTCTAGAAGAGACGCAGTCGAGCTGCACTGTGACGCCCTGCTTACACAGGCCATGTGGCTGCTCTTACCGGCATTACAGAAACATGCCATGCAAACCTGACCAGTCGTAATTCTTTGCATCCCCATGTGGCTAGCTGCCGTAGCCCAACATAAACATCGTATAAACGCCGTATGTCAGCTATGGTGTAGCCTGTAGCGTAACCAAGGAGGTTTTGCATGTAGCTGCAGAAGTATAGATCCAGATTAAGGTCAGAGAAGTTAAGGGAAGGTGATGCGATTTGTTAATTTTTTTCAGAGAAATGTTGCAATTAAAGTCTATGCATTTCACCCACCGACTGCTTGCAGTACGGTCATTGATTTCCCTTAAAGCACAGTATTTACAACGTTTCAAACTGTAATAGCAGTCTCCATCGATAGATGAGTTAGTTTGACGAAGGCTTCTATCACTGGCTGTCTACACAACACAGCGGTTCCTTCAGCATTCCATTGATTGGCAGTACTCATTATCTCAGATAATTAACCCACTGCAGATTGACTTTTATTTCACTCCAAAGCAGTGAGGCTTAGTTAATCAGTCATATTTAAACATCTGTAATAATAACATAGTTGAAACTATTGAATGCTTGTTAAATGGCATGAACAAGAAAATTACATTCAGTCAAGACAATAATCAAAAAGTGGCCATTGAATACTCATTGCCATTGCCTCATGCATGTCAAATGGGATGTACTGGGACCAATGAAGTCATCTTTCTGAATTACTCTGTGCATATAAATAGCTACTTAGCATGCTTCATTTTGGCAATTTATTTGATCTGGCCCAGCATAACAGACTAAGCCAATGTTGCTTTTTACACAAAAGTTCTTAGGGCGCTTACACAAGCCATCGTGTGTTTGGCTAATCCAAATCAGAGTGAAATTGATACTTTCGGTTTATCCATTTAGTATGGTTCGGTTTCCCAGTGCACAAATGAAAGTGGACTAAATATTTAAAGATATTATTTGCTGAGGGGTGTGTACAAAGGATCAAATGAATCTGTTCCATCTCAAGAGCTGCCAATTCTATGCAGGGAATTGCAGACTTTGAAATATTGCTGTTGAAGTTCACTTTGTTTGATTCAACACTCATCTACTGTGCGCACAAATCCCTTCTCCGCTCGATCATTCTGAATGACTTTATAATAGTCCCTGTTTTCATAGCCTATTTAGCATATCCTCTCTTGGGCCAAGCTGCCCTCAGTCCTCTCCCACTCATGTTGGCCTGTCGTTAACCTTTGTCCATCTCAATAAAGACCGGCAAAGGACGCCTTAGTTTCCCGTATACGTCCTACAATAGGGTTAGATAATGTTCTTAATGCAATCAAACCGCACTAAGGTTTACTTTGGACCTGCTTGTGATGGACCGGTTGTATTGATCCGCACAAAAATACTTTAACTGCATTCACACGTGCCCGAACAAACTGACTGAATGAACTCCCATTGCAAGAGGTCTTTATTTCTAATGCTGTATCTTTCTGTCTTTCTGTCTCTTGTCAGGATGATTCCGATGACTAACCGGGCCTTCGTAGTGACAAATCTTGTCCCAGGGATGCAGTATGACCTGTGCGTCTTGGCCATCTGGGATGACACCGCCACCACCCTCACTGCCACCAACATCGTCGGCTGTGTCCAGTTCATCACCGGGGAGGACTACCCGCAGTGCCAGTCCCTCCACAGTGGCTTCCTGGGTGGCACCATGATCCTGGTGATCGGTGGCATCATTGTGGCCACGCTGCTGGTGTTCATCATTATCCTCATGGTGCGCTACAAGGTGACCAGCGGCATCCAGACTAATAAATTACCCACTGTGAGCAACACGTACTCGCAAACCAACGGGGGGTTGAACAGGTTCAATGGTGCACCGCCACAGGTCAAATCCACAGTGGTGGTCATGCGTGAGGAAATGGTAGAGTTCAAGTGTGGATCCCTCCAGAGCAGTCTCTCCTCATCCTCGTCCTCTTCTAACTCATTAGACAGCCAAACAGGAAGGGGGGCTGGCGACCGCTACAGCATGCAGGGCAGCGAATGCAGCACCCTGCCCAGCAGCAAGTTCAGGAGGCACAGGCACGGCGCCAAAGCACGGCCAAACCTGGACCACCTTTTAGGGGCCTTCACCTCACTGGAGCTGCGAGCGGTAGCCAGGGACCAGCAAGGGGCTTCCGGCCCCCCTACCACTTCCAATGCTGTGATGACTGTGGCTGTGGTACCCCCGTCTGATAAAGAACCCCTGCTTGGGAGGGCCGAGTCCACCACCATGCTGGGACGTCTATTAGGGATGCCCCAGGAGGGTAGGCCCAAGAGGAGTCACTCGTTTGACATGGGTCACGTGGGGGCTGCGCAGTGTCGCAGCAGCTACCCTCGTAGGATCAGCAACATCTGGACTAAGCGCAGTCTGTCCGTTAACGGCATGCTGCTTCAGTACGACGACAGCGAGGATGAAAAGCCCACTTTTGAGAGCTCTGAGTGGGTGATGGAAAGCACAGTTTGAGTCGGTCTAACTATGAGGTCCATGGCTAATAGATCTATACCAGGAGCTGAAGGAACATGAGTTTAGAGGCAGGGTGTTCCAGAAGAAAACTGCCTTTGGGTATTGCATGAAGTTCATCCATGTGAATACTGTCTAAGTAATTATGTGAGAAAAAGACACTGAAATCGATAGATTCCTGGCAATGATCTGAAATCGATAGATTCTTGGCTATGATCTCAAATCGATAGATTCCTGGCTATGATCTCAAATCGATAGATTCCTGGCTATGATCTCAAATCGATAGATTCCTGGCTGTGAGCTCAAATCAATAGATTTCTGGCTATGAAATCAAATCAAAATATCTGACAGTGTCTGACTGTATTTGAAATATTGTTCCCATCTCTATACCAACACCGAACCTTGGAATTTTGCGAAGGGAATCATTTCCCGTCCACATGGCGGGCATGTAAGAGTGTCTAAGAGAGAATAGGGGGAAAAAAATATGAGAAATTCAAAGTGGATTTACTACGTCTTTGTCAAAAGAACTCAATGAAGAGGATTTGCCTCAGCCGTGGTGAACTGGATGGACATCACAATGTCTTGGACCCTCAGCATGAAATGGGACTACTGCAAGAGTAGAAAGAAGGACCAAAGGAGCGAATATAGAACATTTTAAGAAAAGTCATTTTTATTTTCATCTTGGTTTTTTCTATCATTTTTACTATTTATTATTTTAGGTGATTCATCAGCAAGCACAGCTCTTCAGTGAGGTTTTAATATACACAGACAGAAGCCATCTCTTCACATACAGCAATTTCCCACGTCACCTAACAGTACTTTCAGTCAAATTCCCCAAAACATTTTCTCTAGATTCTCTAGACTAGATTTCAGTAACACTGAACCACAGTAAGACAGTCTTGTATTTCTACCTCAGGTTATGTTTCACATGAGGTTATTTAAATATGAAAGCGAATGGAAATACAACCGAACCCAAATGCACAAGAGGATCACAAAACAGCTCAAAACACAAAGTTCACCACTTGTTTGCAAATGCTTCAAAGGATGATTAAGTCTCCAGCCAATCAAATTAAGTTATGTTCCTAGTTCGGGCATTTTCTGCTGTTAGAAAATGTATTTTTGAAGCGCTTTGATACGCTCCCCATTGGCCAATGCTGGTGACAGTGGTCCCTGTAGGCTCAAAGGCCATTGATGGAAACCGAGTGTTTGCCTCAGGATACGGTTTCAGATGCTATCAGCACATATTACAGCCATCAGATGGGAATAGCCTTTGAAATCCATCAAGCCCACTTAATCATTCGCTTATCCCCACAGCAGGATGCATTATTTGGCTCTAATTCTCTTTAGGTATCACAAACAAGAGAGTACGACAATTACTCATTTAGCCAGGTTAAATGGCGGAATGAGCTAATTGACTTTCATTGGCTTGATAAAGGTCATTACGCTGCTCAGGAGAGGACGTTAAGTTGAGAAAATGTGAGATAGATAACTTTTTTAAGGGCCAAACAGCAGAAAACTCTCTGAAAATCCATTTCACCAGATTGCATGTTACAAACCTTTGTTGGTTTATGTATCATCTGAACTGATTCATCAAAGAAGCCATTTATTTTTCATTGACCCTCATACGGAGCTGTATATTTCAGTAAGATACTTTGAATTAGTGGCTATTCTGGTTACTGCCTACGATCAACTCAGACATCCCAACACGTTTGGATGCCATATCTTTTGGGTCTCTGTTGCATTTTTAAGATGTGGGGTGGTCATCTTTTTTTTTTCTTTAACTGTTTACATCCCTAGGTGTACCGTTCTGTATATTGGCATTTTTTTGTACAATAACTGGGTGAGAATGTAAAGGGGGAGGGGGGGAATCGTGCAGTAGTACTTTTATTTTCATGTGAAGCAAACAGTGAGAAGGTGCTTTACTGTGGTGTACCAACTTGGTCATTGTTAGTTGGCTCACTGAAATGGGATTTTACATGATGTTACATGTAAACACATGGCTGTTTTTAAAGAGTCAGTTCACCAAAATTATAGAAAATACATATTTTACCTCCAGTGGTATTTAGCCATGTAGATACACTTGGTTTATTTGCTCAGGTTATCCTTCTTTGAGATGTGTACCTCTGCTGTGGGGGTTGGGGTGTGCAATATGACAATATTTACCATGACACAATAGTTGTCTGAAATTTTTACGTAACATTGATACTACAGCAGCTAACGATGTATTACCACTGGGTGTTTTAACCAATTTAGCAAAGTAAATGAGAAGTACTGAATGATAAAAATATTGATTTCATGTGATTTAATCTGGTGATATTCTATATTTCTCTCATTGACAGCAAATCCTCAGGAAAAGATCAAAACCAAAAATCCAAATTTTTCTTCTTTCAAGAATTGTCATAAATGTTATTCCTCTGTGACAGACTTTTTTATCCAGAAACACCAACATGGAGTCAATGAAAGATCATTACCATGAACACAGGAAATGTAGTTTATTTGGGGTAGATTCTGCAGACAGGACACTGTTAGACAGCTTACCTTGCACGGCAGCTGGATTCTCTGGAATCACCTGCCAAGTTTTATTTTAAAGTGCCTGCCCGTTTCCAAACAGATTCCAGTGAAGGATTCTCAGATGGTTTTGTGTTGATCCACCACTGAAAATAGTCCTTGACAAATGTGCTATTAATGCCTGTTTGAAGCTAAACTTTAAGAACTACAGTTCCCCATGTTCTTTTTTGTGATTTGTGATTTGAGTGTCCTCGTGGATTGCCACAAACAGGGTAGATAAGTCAGAAATGAGTGCGAGATGGACTTACACATTGTTAGTTTTGGTCTTTTGATGGAATTTGCTGTTAATAAGATTTTATACACAGGATTTCATCTATATCGCCCACTCTTACAATGAAGGGATGGAGGCAAAATGCATAGTTTTGCATAATTTTAAATAACTTTAAAAAGAGCAGGAAATTACCCTGGGAATCCCCAACTAATTATAAACTTAATTCAGCCAACTGAACTATGTAACTCTAAGAACTTTTTCCCCTTTAAATTAATGCTAAATTTCCAGGAAAACATTCTTGGTTTTTCATAGTATTCCCGACAAAACATTGTCTCACTGAAACCTTTTCAATGTAAAATTCTGGGTACTTTGACTATTGCATAGAAAATTGCTTTCACCTTCGTTGCATTGACTGGAGGCAGAAATCTCAAAGATATCACAGAAACCTGGTTTAGAGATTGTTGTTTTTCTTGTCATTTGGATGAACTGAGCCTTTAACCTGCTTTCTCTACCTGTGACATCATGTAACATCCTCCTCCACTCTGCTAACTGACAATACAATTTAAGTGTACGTGACTTGACATAGTCATGACTCTCACCTGAGGTTCTAGGACAAAAACAATTAAAAAAAAACTGTTTCTGTGTGAAAACATTTTGCTACAAAAGGACATAAAACATTGATGAATTCCTATGAACCAAACTGGCTCTTCCGTGTTTTCTTTTCTAGCAACGTCTCACAGATACACCAATTATTGCACCTGACTTGGATTACATTACTAATCTCCTTCTCTTTTTTTTTTCACCCTCATCGCTCTGAGCTTAAAGTGTCACCTTACCGTTCTGACCTGCAGAGTACAAAGGAGCTAATGGATTGTCCTTCCAGTCTCACTGTCTTTGTTTACTGGAGGATGAGCCAAGGGTTTTCCTCCTATGGTTCAGCTGCTGTAATCAGGCCAGTCGCTGCTGACTCACCTCAGCACTGCCCTTATTACAAATCACCGGTACAGGCAGCTCCTGGCCAGAGCCCATAATAAGGCCTTAATTCATATAATCTGTCAGGAAAGGTGCTTACGGCAGCACAGACTAAATATAATCTCCACAGGGGCCAAGCGGTGCATGATAAGACAGTGGTCTGCACCTGCTGAGGGCTCAGGAAGAACATGACTACATGTATGTAGGAAGGTTGTTATCAACTTGGCTTTGGGTTTTCACAAGGCAGAGGGCGTTCATATCGAGGCAAATGCACTCGCTGAAAAGACAAATTCATCCGGCAGCAACACCAGTGTTTTAAAGAAGTAAGTGGGCTTCCTTAGGCGGTTCAACTTTTACAGCGATGGTTGAATCATCCTCTCAGCTTTGTGTGATGTGAGCAGATGGGAACATCGCAAAAGCAAAACAATTTGCCAGAAGGGACATTTGACAAAGCTGACAAATGTTCTTTTTGTATTTTCTCACATTATCTTTTTTTTTTTGCATCGAAATAAACCAGAGCATCAAAAGAAAAAAAAAAATGTTCTTTCACCGAGGAGATTGCTGTTCTTTCCCGAAGATGAAACGCAAAGTCAACGTTGATTTAGTTGTTGAGTTACTTCCGCACTCAAGCATCGCCACTATTTGAACCCAAACAACAATTATTTTCCTAATCCTAACTCAATAGTTTGGCTAAACCTATCTAAGTTGTTTCCTGTGGAGACAGAAGTTTATTTTAATAGACTGTATGCATGGAACTAGTGGAACTTGACACGTGTTGCTGGGCTTTAGTAGAAGAACGGACGAAAAATGAGGAGTCAGTTTTTCGTAAGATATCATACAAACTGTTATTATTTCATGTTTATCTCGCATCTCTTTTTTTTCCTAGCAGCACACTTGAGTAGGCATTCCGGTACAATACTTTACAATTCCCTGTAGTAGCATTCCTTATGAACAATCCAAAGGGCCTGTAACAATCTCACCACGTCGCAGAGACCTTGAGGGGCATTGCCATGTAATGTTTCACTTTGTTTTTTACTAAAACCACATGTAAAATAGCACAGAGTATAAGAACAACAAGGCCTCAGACTGGGCAATTTTGACACGTGTGCCCGGAAAGCACAAAAAAAGTGTTTTATGCTGCTGAACTTGGTATAAAGAGCAAGAAATTCAGATGGTTGGTTCAAACAAACACAGGACTTTCACCCATGTGACCACTGCTAGTGTTCCGTTTGAAACCAAGGTAATGTTATTTTACCTTGATTTTGTTACTATGCTAGCAAGTTATTTTACTTGAAAGATTTAACAAATGTACCTACTTTAACTCAAACCATAAACATAAAGACTTACAAAGGAGTTTTCTTGCCCAAACCTGACCAAGTAGACACCAAAACTAAGTAAACCTACGTTGGAAGTTTATTTTGAAAAGACACTATTCGTGTAGGTTTTCTTGTGACCACAGAATTTCTTTCTTGAAAAGATCAGAAACTGACACACCATACCTTTACACATTCAAATCTTGACATTAGAGGGGTACCGAGAGCATCACAGTTAGCAAATTTTGGTTCACTGACCAAGCTGCAGTATTTGACAAGTTAGGAACTTGAATGTGTTTGCCTCTGGTAACTTTTAAATGTCTGTAAAACATTTCATGATTTCTCTTTGTCATAGAGAAAACATGCCCCGGAGTCTTTTCATTTGGCACAAGGCAACCAATTTGACGGAACTTTCGCACCTGTGCCAGCGCAGTCGGACTCTGTGCCATCACTTGTGAAATTACTGATTTGACACCCTGTCTGCTTGGACAAATTTAAACAATTACTCCTTTGAGAACAACAGATGTTTGATGCATACAGAAAGAGTAGATCTGTTGACTTTTATTGTTCACTTGACTGCGCCGCCTACTGAGGACGTTCACACTAATTATTATTCTCCTCTCTTATCTCTGACATTCTCTGTCGCCGTTTTATTCCAACATCTACAACAACATTTTGTTTTGCAGGGCACCGACCCCTTTTAGGTTTTCTGGAGTGCTTTTTCTCTGTAGTTCCTTTTATGCAGCATTTTCACACTAGCAGCTCCCACCGTGCATCTATCCATCATCTTTTATGCCTAAGCATGGCCCACAGCGGCGTATTTTGTCTTTTTTTACAGAGGGAAAGCACACTAAATTGGAGGTCATGACAAAAACGTTTACAAAGGGGAACTCTCATATTTCCCATAAAGTAAGTGTCCATTACAGAGAGCTCTCTGAAAGCAAACCTTATCTTTCCTCTGCTTTTGCAGTCTCATCGTCACTCCCATGGGGGATTCTCGATTCACAGAATCCAATATTAATAACCTGATTATTAATAATGCCCGAGGGAAACGCACAGTCGACTGTGTGCAGGGCTTGTTTATTTCCAAGACAAAGTTGTCTGGCTGCAGAAAAGTTCGACAGCTGGATTGGAGAGAGAGAATTTGAACATACCGGAGTTTATTTCTTCTTGTCTCCGAGCTGGTATTCCCTGGCTCAGTTTTAATAGGTATCTCATCCACTGTCACTCTTGCTCCCTCTCCGTAACAAGCAATTAAGTGATACCTGCTGGATAGTGTAATAATGTGTCAGAATGCAATAAACGGGATGGCTGTGAAATGCAATCACATCAACACATTATGACATTACGGTATTTCTTCATAAAGGTGGCACACATGACATTAACTTGTAATATAATTCTAATCCTGATGGATTCATTCCTGATATTATGAATGAATACTATTGCATATTTTGAGTTATTGCAGTAGCTATGTTTATTAAATTAAGATCATTTACTTTGCAAAAAGCAGTAATACCACGATGCAAAAATACTGTTCAGTAAAGCATTTAGAAATTAAAGTTACTATAAGGAACTTTCATTTTGTGGTGATTTTGGCGGTCCCTATGGATGAAAGTGGTAGTGTTTCCAAGCAAAAGAGTCATTTAAAAAAACTTTCATTTTAATTCAGCAGGTCTTACAGTCTGTTCTCAGTCCTGGTTCTGGTTCTCCCGTGTCTCCTCCACTGGGCCCCCGGCGGTAAGGCCTGGATCACCAGCAGCATGTACAGCATCACCAAATACTTGGCTCAGTGGCCCTATACGGTTTACACTATGCCGCTATTGCGTAAAATAACATTTTGTTTAGTAAAATTATCATGTTCTTTATGTAACTTACATACAAGGCATTAGTAAGGTACGCGAGTATGTTAAAATAAGTCATCACTGACTTTTGGTCTCACAAAGGACATGAACAAGGGCCTCCTGGCGGAAAGTCAATATTTGTTTGACCAAAATATCCACCCATAATGACCCTGATGGGTTTAGATTGGAGTTAGCTGGAAGCAGTGTTCGTCTCGTAAATGGCATAAAAGGTGCCTTGGTGCGTGGGTATCAGACGCCGAGGGCCACTGACCAAGTGCCAGTACTTGTAAAATTTGGAGGGTGAATTGGTAACAAGGTACACTACCTTCTCCGCACCAAACAGCACACCTCACAAAGTTAGCAACTAGCAGGTGAATGTTGTAGAGAATTTAACAGCCAAAGAGCCAGATAATTCCCTCAGGAGCTGCTGGAGACCAAAACAGAGCTAAAAGGAGAGTGAATATTGGACTTACCTTCATTAGGTGGCCATAAACCGACTCCGAATGAATACTAATGTTGGTCCAGGCCAAAATATGTCAAGTGTCATGTTCACCGCTTGTTCTGCTCACCCAAAAAATGATATCAATGCAGCTTTAAATGAGCTTCACCTTGACCCACTACAACAATAATGCTGCCTTATACATCAATAACAATAACACTATACTATATAATCATGTAACTGCCTAAAAATTGCCTTTTTGCACCTTGAATACTTTTACTTTACTACTTCACAATTTCTCCAAACGTGATGTTGTAATTTCCAGACAAACTGAATAATCAAGTGTTCCTATCTGGGTTCTGAAGCTAGTATACAAAAGCTATGCAATGCAGTGTTAGGTAGTTAAGTAAATGTACAGAAACATTATGAGAACAAATATTTAAACTATCAAAGTGTCGCCGTACTGCTGATATCCTACTTTTATCTAAAACAAAGCATCGAACTGTATAAACTTATCACCTGTTTTGTTTTGTATGTAAAGCCTTAGTCTGCAAAGTAACTAGGAACTATAGCTGTCAAATAACTGAAGTAAAGTATAAGTATAAAGGAGCATAAAATGGAATTTCAAGTTAAGTATCTTAAAAATGTCCCCCACTTTATAACTCAAGCATCCCTAACAACTATTTTGAGGAAATGTATGGTACTCTATTACTTACAGTTTTATCACAGTTTTCCATTCACACAGTTGTTTTTTATACATATTTTGCACAACATTCCCTTTATGTTTCTTAGATTTCACCTTCATGCCTATTTCCGATTTAATTGTATTAAATCTGGTGAGTTTCATCATCAGGGGAAGAGACTCATACGAGTGATCTAGTAAGACTTCCCCTCCTTCTACGCACCTCCATTATCCCTGAGATCCCTTTTTTCCCTGCAGGGAGACGGTCAGCTGTCAAATATCGAATCGTTGCGTGTCTCCTGTTGCACCTCAACCTCTCCACCCCAATTGATTCGTCTTTCAACACCTCCAACTTCTCATCTCCACTACCGAAAGGATGTCCAAACTCAAGGACCACTGCGATATTTTGTGACCCTTTGTTCACCCTCTCTATGTGATGAGAGATTTGGCACTGGAATCACCCCTGTGTGCCGCCGATAGCTCCGTCCAGTGAGCGTGTCAGTACTCGCTGGTGCGGACTGCGATCTAGCGAACTTGTAAAGCCCTTATCTCCATAAAACTAAAACACAAATCTCCCCGTCAAATAGTGTTATCAACAAACACACATTTCAATGAATTAACGTCTGTTTGTGCGCACGCTTTTACACTTTATCTTTTGCAGTCGCACACCTGCCAACTCGACGTTTAAATACTTGACAGCTGATCATAAAAATCGGACTAAAAGTAAACTCAGAAATATTTGGGTTTTGCTGAATTTACCCACAAGCGGATAAAGAAAAAGTACAACTATTGCCATGCAGTTTGGAAAACTCTTTCTAAAGTCTTTAGAATGACAGAGAAAAAGCATTTGGACACCCTCTTTGTGCTTTTTTATCTCCACGTTTTTCTCTTTGTGACAGATTGTCGGAGGTAAAGCGGCAGCTGTAATCAGAGAGACACAAGTTTTTGTTTGAGAAAGCAGAAAAGATCGTTCAACCATCTGTGACAGTTTGATTGAGTAGTATAAAAAGTATTAAAATGTTTATATTGTAGCAACAAGGTTAGACAACATGATTGTAGTGGTTTTTTTAATACTTAAAACTGCTCTTATGATCATCTCATTAATGTCCCGCTTCCTGAATTGTGCACTTCCTGATGAAGCAGCGCGGATATGTAACACCATCTGCAGAATCACTGGTTGGAACGTGAAAAAATATATAGTTTTATCCGAGGCTTTAAATGAAAGGAAAAAGTATTGTATTGATTCATGTCTGAGCTGTAGCCCAGTATAATGTAGCTCAGTGTGACATCTGGAGAGCGGCGTGATGCATCTCAGCGGCTCACCTCAGCTCACCCCCTTTGTATCAACATCGTGTAAATGTCGCTCGGTAAATAGAGCGGCGGAAGTGTGTACGTGTAACCTTGAACCATTTCTCCCCCACCCCCCACCACCCCCACCCCCCGACGCCACTGACATCCGCCTCCGTGTCATCCAGCTGGTTGTGATGATGAATGGGACTAAATCATTGCTTCCAACTGTAGCAGGTATGTGTGATAAACTTGTTGGCCAATATCATGCATACAAATCCCCCCCCCCCCCCATGTAATTGAGTAGGGAGATTTTCTCTCACAACAACAAGCATTATGAATATTTTATGGCACACTTTCAAGTCCTAAATGGTCCAGGAAATAAGCTCCATCCAGGAATTGTATTAACCCCGAAATGATATTTTCTCAGACCTATCTGCCAGGTAAGCACTCATCCTCTGGTTATGTTGGTTTTGTTTGCCTTTACCAGTAGGGGGAAATTGGACTGGAGACCAATGACGATTCAGATCTATTCTGGTGGGTTTTTTTGCGGAAAATGAGCAGGAAAATGAATTTGAAGCGGTGTGTTTTGTTGTGTGCCCCGGTGACATGGGACAAATTTATACTGTGTAGTCTCTTCTTATTTTCTACCTGTTATTTTCCTCTCATCTATATCCGTATTTCACGGTATTATTGACTATCAGGCCTTGTTTATCCAAAGCCCAAAATGCAGTATTTGGCATAAAATATATGCAGTTATAGTAATGTTTTATGTTGAATGTGCTGTGTTGTTTTTAGCAAAAATAAAAAGGTTGGGCAACAAGCTCTTTGGGCGGACACAAAACAAGAAAATAAATGAATTTCACATTTCCCATGAAGTTTAATGTGGGGGGTTATCCCAATGGGCAACCTGTCCACCTCAACTTTGCACTGACTTGGTTTCAGAAAGAAGCGTGACATCCTGGACGCCTGTTGCTGACCAGGCGTGCATGTAACAGCGAATTGACGGGGTGTGCAAGAAAAATCACTCCTAAGACATTCAGCATACGACATTGGAGGGGATTTTCTGGAGCAGTCGTTGGGGCGAATTCCATGCCACGAGGATAAATGTACAAAGAATATGTAACCTTTTAAAAAACAACACCAAAACCAAGTGTGTAACTGCCTGGCCGGTCTGCATCCAGCATCAACCCCCCAGCAGCAGTCTGATCCAGCATTCCCCTGAGACGGCAGCAGAGGTTAGAATAGTGTCTTAGTAAAGCTGCCTGTACTTCCTGTGTCCTTTGAGCGTATACCCTCCGGCCATGTCTGGAGTCCCTCTGGACTACCTGTGCTGACAAACACGAAGGATAAGTTAGAGGAACAGGACATTACAGGTCTGCAACGACCCACAGTGGAAAGTTTACTGCAATTTTCAGTCGCGTCTTTATTGACGTCAAGAGCACATTAAATGGGTTCGTTTTTTGAGTTTTTTTGTGCATGTATCCCTTTTTGTTTTAGCTTTATGTATCTTTTGAAAAAATAGAGCAAAAAAACATACAAATATTGGCTGTTGTTTCAAATGAATGGACAGCTGTGTGTGTTTAGTGTAGGCGGGGCGCTGTCAAGTTCCCGATTTATTGAGAGAGACCAAGCAACTCTATGTAAATCAGATATTCAGCACCCTCGTATAGCCTGAATGGCATGATCCTTTGTTTCATAACCACATTTCCCTGTCACCGTGGCGATTCGACTGTGAGGCGATTCAAGCTCCTTAGTTAGACTTGTCAACTGTTCATGTCACAGAATTTGCACATAAATGCATTATTACAAAAATGGCCCCCTGACATGCTTATTCTTGACCATCCCCCTCCAAATAACTCACCAGGGAAGCAAAAAAGGGTTTTCTCTAACTAGCTAGCAGATAGCATTTATTTTCCTGGATAAACACTCTACTTTAAATTATTATCATTATTTCTACTGGTGATTTGCTTTATAACAATATCTAGCAGCTGGTGGGAACTGAGGTGTATATTCTTTGAAATGTGTGCTGTAGAACATAATCCACATCGTTCAAGGTGAAACGCTAATCTATGTCGAGTACGAGCAAATGAGGACAACAGCAATTGGAAAATAGCAAATCAAATTGCAACGAGCAGTCAGCCCCACTTGGAATCAAACTAACGGATTCTTCACGTTTTAATTTCACACATTAAAATGTCAGAAATGGTAGATTTATTTATATAGTGATTTCACAAATATTAATAACGAACAAAACATTGATTAGATTGAGTTGATTTCTTGAAAAAAAAAACTAGTTAAGATGGGAAAGAAAACTGAACACAGCCTTTGTTTGTAGATTGATCAAAAGCAGAGCGCAGTATCGATATGTTGTAGGTGTTATGTGTATGGTCCCTGTTTTTTGGGGGTAAAACAATCTACCTAGAAATCATGAAATATGAGCATTACATTTTTTCTATTGTGCAGTTTGCCCAGCCTGAATAATCCAGATCCTTTTCTCTCAAATTAAATGATTTAGTTACTGCTCTCTGTGTCTTTCTTCTTCGAAACAGACTCATTTCGATAAATTCAAACATTCTAACTCATAAATTCTTCAATTTTAATTGTTGACAAAATGTTTCTGCATTCCCCGTGGATGCATCTTTCAGTCAAACTACGCTGAGAGATAACGACAGGAACCCAAATCAATAACTAATGATCCATAACTGTGTACCTCAACATGAGCACTAATGAAAAATCTTACAAAACAACACACAGTTCGTCCCGGTGCGGCGACGGAACAAAGAGGAAGTCGGCAAAAAGCTCCAGCTCCATATGGCTGATGTTTAGGGCTGTTTCCTCGCATCGTTAACCTGCAGCGTTTAGCTACAGCAGGCATCCATACAGTCTATACATGTGGGTAATTAGTGCGCCGACGCTTTCATATTTCAAGACACACAGTGCGTCACAGTCTACATGGTAATTTTGCAGGATGAATGGATGTTTGTCTGTTTTCTTACTCTCAGTGGTTCAGCGGTATAGCCTTAGAGAAGTCTTGGTGCACGCAGTAATAGGTATTAGCCGAGGTGGACACGAATAATCAGTCCAAAAGCAGAACAGCTAAAAAACATTTCTCTGCAAAATCTCTAAAGTTTTACAAAAAAAAGGTAGAGCCATAACTTTTAAAAACAGAGTGGATACCAAGTGTGTTACTGCCTGGCCAGTGTTTACCCAGTTACAACCCAACAGCTTTATTTTGAGAAAGCAGCAGAGGTTAGGAGGGTGTCTGAGGAAAGCTGCCTGTACTTCCTGTGTCCTGTGACGGTATACCCTCCGGCCATGTCTGGAGTCTCTTCGGACTACCTGTGCTGACAAACACAAAGGATAAATTAGAGAAGCAGTTGAAAGTTAACTGCATTCAAGTTGTATCATTATTGACGTCAAGGGCAGCATAATTGCACTTTTTCCACACAAAGAAAAAATGGCCCCCCTGAAATGCTCAATCATTCATTTTCTATACCTGCTAATTGGAGTCCAGGGTCACCGCTGGAGTTTATTCAAGCAGGAAGCTGGAAGGAAGGCAGCGAGCCATTCTGGACATGTTTGAGTCATTTTCTAGCAGAACCACCTTTATCTCTTTAAAAAGGAGCAATAATCAGGATCTCTCCTGTCCTGTAATTCTTCTATGAGGGCGATGAATGTTTTAATCAACATCAGGGTCTCGGCCAGCTGACTGATGACCGCCGGATGAAAGACGTTGATGAGAAAACTATCGTCGGAGCTGTGTTGTTAGAATTAAGTGAAGGGTTCCATATGATTGTTGTTAGTGAATACATAACAATCTACTTGAATTAAAAGTTGTCCTGCTGACTTTCTTCCTGTTGGTTGACTGTTTCTTTTTAAATGGACTGCAAACGGCTACTACGATATATTGTTAGGGGAAAATTATGGCTATGGCAGAAATACTTTGTTTAAAGGCCCAGTGGGTTGCATTTAGGGGGATTTATTGGCAAAAATGGAATGTTATGTTTATGACTGTGCTTTGAGATGTTTTCTTCTGGTTAAGATGAGCCTTTTATATCTACATAGAGGCCAGGTCCTCTTTACAGAGTCCCCTGTGCTGTGTGCTATAGTAAACAATTTAACAATAATCACATGCGGGGCTTCGTGCTTCAAGACTGGTTGGTTGGTTGGCCCGCCGGTAGCTGCAAGGTCCAGGCTCAATGTGCTGTAAGCCAAAACACCTTGAACACTGGCTGGTTGCTGGCTGTTAATTTAGACAGCGCTTGATTTGATACACAATGGTGTTTTCTATGACACATAATTGTGTCTTACTTCCCACTTTGCTGCATGAGAACCCATTACTACCTGTGTTCGCACCAAATGTTAGCTTTACGTGTAAATTGTGATACATGTAAAACTTTCAATATTAAACAGGCCCTATTATGATATTTTCGGGGTGCATATTTTTACAGTTACAACATGTTTACATGCGTTAATGCTCATAATCCTCCTTGTTTTTCTCATCTTGTCTGTCCTGCAGCATCTCTTCTCACCCTCTCTCTGAAATGCTCCGTTGTCGCTCCTCCCTCCAGAAAGCAAAGTCTGCTCTGATTGGTCAGCTAGCCCGCTCTGTTGTGATTGGTCAATGTTTCACATTTCAAAAAACTCTTCCTCCAGAGCTCCAGTTCCGTCTCTCTCTTTTGTTGTTTGAAGGCCAAACTGGCCGTAGAGTTTTATGTCACTTCCGTAACATTGTGACCTCATAAAGTTACGGAAGTGAAGGAGAGAATTCAACGGAGCCGTTTTAGGCAACTCAGGAGCAGTGTTTCTGATGGAGTGTCCCCCCCCCAGGCTCTCCTCCCAGTCGATGTCAGATCGTTCCGTCCACTACAGCCTAGGTTTTACATTTCAGGCCACGTGTTTGCTGCTGTGCCTAATCCTGTTTTCCCCTGTGTTTTATCTGCCTGCCTGCTCTCCACCCAGCATTTCCCTCCTCATCGCCCCTCGCCTCGCCATCCCCAGCACTTGCCCAACACTTCCTGCCCTCTGCATCTGCCAGCCACCCCCTTGTGCATTCCACCTTCATCCCCCCACCCCTTACAATAAATCCCCTGTATTATCATGTATAGCTGAGTCTGTGTCAGCATCTAGGTCTTTCTGTGAAAATCAGAGCAAAGCTAGTGTTGACATAGTTGTAACCTATGCACGGACCCAGTGAAAAGGAAGTCAGAGCGTTTGACAACTGTTTGCAAGAAATAAAACAATCAAACAATCAGAATCAGAATCTTCAGAAGTTGTTTATTGCCAAGTAATATGGCTCGGTGATTATTTGGTGCGTACAGTAAATAACAAAACACAGTGCAATAATAAAGACATAATTTAAAAATAGAAATAGGAAAATATACAATAAAATAGGGTAAAAAAAAAAGTAAACAAATAATGTCAAAGCAGGAATTATTTTTTATTAAAGTGTTAAGATGTGCAGGGCTGTAATTGTCTCAGTCAGTGGGGGTTCCGGGCTTTATTGATCAACCCAACTGCAGATGGGAAGAAACAGTTTTTATGGCGTGAGGTCTTGGTCCTGATGGACCACAGCCTCCTGCCAGAGTGGTGTCGGCTACAATCTTCCTTGCCCGCCTCAGGGTCCTGGAGGCGAACAAGTCATGGAGGGACGGCAGATTACAGACAATCACGCTCTATCACGAATGATGCGCTGGAGTCGTAGAATCTGGGCTAATACCTGGCCACACTTTACAGTTTGTGGATCGTAGCTAACAGAGTAATAGGAAGAGATGTGTGTTTGAACAACAGCAGGCAAAAACCTTGTTTACAGAAATAATGTGGCTGAGGTCTTATTTATTCAAGGATGAAAATCAGTAAAGTTTACATTTCGTCACTTCTTCGTCCACCTCTTGATCGAACAACGGTGCTGGGCTGTGATCGCACCAAATGCAAAGCAAGTTTTGTTGCAAGTTAATTGCAATAAATGGATAGATAACTACATCATGAAGTTGATTTGTTAAAAAACACTGAATTAATGCTTTGTAAGGTCGGTCTGCAAGATGACAAACAACAAACTGTGAAAATGAGTTGTGAATGGAGCTCCGCTCTATCGATGCTAGGCTATGCCAACATTGCAGCTGCATCAACACCCAAAATAATGTCTTTCTTTTGTACATTAGGGTGGTCTATGGGAGTTCCGCCCAGTGTCTGTACAAATATGGGGTATCATAGAGCTCACAGCGGCTATTTCACAACACAATAGCGTCAGTAGAAATATTTCTACGCAGGATGACATATATTCACGTATCTGGCGCAATGGTGTAGCTTCATTCACGTAATTCGCGCCACCTGAAGTAAATAAGCGCCAGGCAACGACCTAACTTCACATTTGATGTGAAATCATCATAAACCCGCCCACGTTTTAGCAGTCCAATCAAATGCAAATGATTTGATTTGAATCCCTGTTAGCTGTACACTGCTAAAATGTTCCGTTTCACTGTGAAACACAGTACAGATGCTAAAGATGCTCTAACTGCCGTTTCACTGGGACTTAAAGACAATAATGTCATTAACCTCCACCACTGTCCTTGCACTCAACACAGCAGATCAATATTTTCTTGAATCCGAGATCAATTCCACCTCTCTCTCAAAGTGGCAGGACACTGGAGAGTCTCATGGTGTAGCGTGCCCTCACCACCGTCACGAAACTGCCCTGAAAAATAATAAATAAACAAAGAAGTCAGTGTAAACCTTCACAACATTCTAAATGATATCCTTATCATCTGTAGCGGTTATTAACAGCCAACACTGGTTTCAATACCATGTTATTTTCCCAAACTTAACAAGTAGTATTGTTCCTAAACCAAATCCCACCATATCCATACTCGCTGCCTGAATATTTTTCTAATATCAAATATTTGCAGTGTGTCTGGAAAGTTTGAAAATATGTAACAAGCGTATGAGAGAGTAAATAACCATGTATTCTCCAGTTCACTTCCATCAACTTCAATTGAACTCTGGGATCCAGCTGTTAATGATCTTTCTCACTCAAAGTGTGATATAAAATTATTGACTGACAGCACTATGGCATTGCACATCTTCCTGTATTCTCTGTTTCCACGGAAACCAGCAGACACTGGTTCTCTGGATGTTGAGCGTTAATGGTGCATGCTGGGAGAAACTGTGCAGGGCTGAAACCACGGGGGCGGCGGGACATCGAGTGCCTTTAATGTGAAGCGGTCTCCTACAGCAGTCTGCTGTTTAGCTCGGCGATGGGAATGTACTTGCTGTGTCTTTATGCTCTACAAAGCAAGTTTTCCCTCCACCAGTTCTCAGCGCTGCATAAAATATCGGGGTGTTAACTGAGTCAACTTTTCTTCAAACTGAAAGGAGCAGGTCACATTTGGATTTTAGAGGCATAATGCTCTGAAGTAAAAAGTTCAGCATTTCTTGGCAGAACTGGGACAAATGTAGAGGAGAGTATTATTTTGGCACACTGTGAGCAACCCAAGAAACTGATTTATTGCAATAGTGACTGTGCTATTTACAGACATCCTGGGGGGGAAAAAACCTGGAAGGATCCGTTTAAATGATGCTAGTTAGCTCTGCCAGCTAAGTCATTCATCTAAAGGTCAATCCAGACACTCATCTGAGGGCTGTTCAAAAAGATCAGTGACAAATTAGCATTTGGGGTTGTTGAAGAAAACAATCAATTCATTAATAAAGCAGTTGGAGAGGTTTCAAAATGGCAAATAAGAAGTGCTAATGAGCAACGGATTTAAAATGTCAAAGAGTTTTCGCTGGCTTAGTCTGTCGCTGGACATTTACAAATTAACCTGTGTGCAAACGGCACTGTGGGAATGGTGGAATATAATTACATTTATTTAGATGGATTTTTATTCATATGAGCTTTTGTAGTTCCTGTAGGGGTTGAATGAGATAACGTCTGACACATATCATTAAATGGAATTGACCGCTTCCTAAACCCTGGGCCTGTGATGCTTTGGATTCCTCCACATGTTGAGCAGATTGAATGGGGCTCCAGTAGACTGATACACTGCATTTATAGACTTTTGAGGTTGGTGTCTTTTTTTCCCCCAGTCCAGTATCTGTATCTTAATTAGATTTGGGAGAGTTTACAGTCCAGCAACCCCAGCCCATTTGGTTCATCTGAAATAGCGTTACGTTCGCCAAATAGACCTGTCTACACAGCCCATGTAGCTGGAGCATCAAGTTAGCAGAGCAGCGGCTTCAGTGCATTCGGGCACATGATTGGTGGCTGATTGGCACTCAGAGCTGAGCACGAAGACAAAATGGAAACAAAGTGGAAAGACAACAACTTTTTAACAGCACATCACGTATTGGTGGCACGTAATGTGTTAAAAGCACGAATTGGCACCAAGGAAACAATGCCAATGGAAAGACGATGAGGATATTCTGTGGTTGACGCACAAATGAAATGCTCAAAGCTTTTGACGTAGTACAGTGACCATGGTCGATAAGTGGATGGGTCAAACAAACACAGGACTTTCAACCAGGAGAACCGTGTTTGAGTCCCAAAGTGATGCTGAGTTATTGTGAAGTTACGTTGATGATGTTTGTAATTTCACTTAGTTTATCTGCTTAGTCTAAACCCAACTAAGTTGTTTTGTTGCCTAAACCTAACATTTCATTGCTTCCGTGGTGACAGGACTTTCAAGTTCAAAGACGTTGAGTCTCCAGTGTGTCGGCTGTCACCTGTCTGTCTGTCTTGGTTTGTCCGTCGACGCTCAACTACCTGCAAGCATGTTTTTTATTGTTGTCTAGCCCTGTCAGACTGAAATGACACTATTTTACATACTCTGCATGCTTTTTTATGAATTCTGCTTCTGATATATATGTTTTTAGTGTCTAACAATGCAAAATAATCTTGTTTTTAGTCCATGTTCTATTTAACATAATCTTGTAATTTTATATTCTGTTTTTAGGGTGACTTTGTAACATCCGTCTAGGGACTACAGATGAAAAATAGCCTCTTGGCTAACTCTGGCGCATTTACAGAAATGTTTTATTAATGTGCACTGTCCCTACCAAATAAACCAATAAAATAAATCCATAATGTTTTCCGTTGGTACGGCACACCTGGCGTGAACTCCTCTCATTCTCAACCTCTCATTGCAGCGTCGCAACGTTCGGCAAAGTCACACTTCATCAAGCAAGAGGCGGACCCATCTACTTTAACACTTCCTTCCTGTTTTGATGCCGGCAGATGCGGAAGGAACACTGGGACACGGCAAATGCAGACGGAAGGTTGATATTTATGACAATGAACTTTATAATTCAATAGAGCAATGGTAAAAGCACCACATCTCCTTGCATCCAATCAGATTGCCCTATTGAGCACGCCTTTCTCTTGTGACGTAAGCTCTATCTTGCTTATCAATGTGTGTAAGCCAAGCACACAAACAGAGCATGATTAAACTAAATTATTACATTTCCCTTTATCATACTTGAAAAACTTGGGCTAGATATTTACACCATTACATCGACGTTGATGCTGACTCTTTGGGACAAGCACATTATCATGTACAGTATGGAGCCACCCATTCAATGGAGACAACCAACACATGGAACTAGCATTAGCATAATTCAAATGAGAAGGCTGCTTTTGTCATACTGTATCTGAATCTAAGTACACATTGTTTCAAAAATTACTCAACATTTTCAGTAGTATATTATCCACGTTACAATTTGAGTACACAGAATGTAAGGCTTAGCAACAGTGATCAGTGTAGTAGTTCGTTTTTCATCTCAAAGGATTTGGAAAAATATGAGTGTACAAGGTTGATTATTTACAGAATGTCATCAACTGACCTACTTGCTGTTGAATCAGCGGCAACAGAGTGCATCAAACAAAAAGAAGGGGGGAAACCTTCCCTCCCAATTGTCATGGCGTCGTTTATTTCTGATCCCCACGGCGCTCAGCCCCTCCAGATCAAGCAGCGTGAGTGTATTTTCATCCTCCAAGGCTCTTCCCCACCACTGCTCTCCATGATATAAATAAGAATACATTTTACTGCATGTCAAGGCCCTGTCTAATACAGGCATAGTAATGGTGCAGCAGGGGGATGAAACTCCCAGGAGTATTACTTAACTTGTTACAGAAAGGTCAGGTCTCGGGGGAGCCAAGTTGCAAGGACAGCAAAGAAAAGAGCTTAGTAGTCCAAAGGTAGAAATGATCATGCGGTGTGGGAGGGAGTCCGTTTCAATGCATGTTCCACAATATGTGGAAAAATGCTCCTAAAAAACCTGAATATTGACACCAGCAAAGGGTGAAACGCACCAGTCACTGCACTGCCAAGCAAATAGCGCCTTGGTACTCCTGTGCGATTTACTTAAACAGGCCCTATTATGCTATTTTCCAGGAGCATATTTTTATCTCAAGTTACAGTTACAACATGTTTACATGCGTTAATGCTCATAATCCTCCTTGTTTTTCTCATCCTGGCTGTCCTGCAGCACCTCTTCTCACCCTCTCTCTGAAACGCTCCGTTGTAGCGCTTGCTCCTCCCTCCAGAAAGCAAAGTCTGCTCTGATTGGTCAGCTAGCCCGCTCTGCTGTGATTGGTCAACGTTTCACATTTCAAAAACCTCTCCCTCCGAGGATGACTAATGAACCACAGGTCACAACAGGATACAAACCTGGGCCGCCTGGGTGGGAGACTGCTGTCTAAACCACTACACCATGGTAGACATGAGCATTTTCTTTACGTCACTTCATAATGTTGTTTTATGTCACTTCATAATGTTACGGAAGTGAAGGAGAGAATTCAATGGAGCCGTTTCAGGCAGCTCAGGAGCAGTGATTCTGAGGGGGAGGGTAACTCCTTTTAGGCGTGGACTTCAGGTTTTACACTCTACGGACCGTTTACATGTAAAACAAATATATATATATAACACACTAAAGGAGAGAGGAAAAGTGGAAAAGCATAATAGAGCCACTTTAAGTCCAATTATTTGCAGAAATTTGGGGCACAATCGAGCCTGATTGCACAAGTAGTGCAATTCACAAAGATCAGCACCTATGAACTCAGTTACAGTGAAATTATTAGCGTCTTCAGAGGGTTGGCGCTAACTGAAGCACATTCATAAGGTGTTGTTGACTAAAGCTCATTTAATTTTGGATGCAACGACAGGATGCAGTGACAGTTGTGTCATGAAAAATAAATGAATAAAGCTTGGTACACATGTCATATTTGAAAATACATGAGACAAAGTTGAGATTTAAATAATCAATGAAGTTGTGTAAATGTGCATAGTGTCTCTCTTAACGAGGAGACGCACTCATCGTTTTTGCTGCAGTGGGATCGCTACAGGTATTAAATATACCTACAAAATATGTCAAAAATCCCTTGAAATTAGATGATGCAAGTGATAATTTACAAAGTAATGATAGCGATTTCAAATTATGCTATCAAGTCATGGTGCTATCAAGGGCAGCAATCCATTGTTTGAGAATACGGCCCTCTGCGTATAGGCCCTGACCTCGTTACCCCATGATTCAGCACCAAGCTCAGCACAGCAGGGAGAGACGGTAGTAAATTGGACCCATGATGGCAACTTCCCAGGGCATGACGGTTTGTTTTGGTTTATTTAAATGAAGGATAAGTTGCACTTAGCTCCGCCCTCTTGTGTGACTTCTAGTAGCAAAAAAAAACAAAATACCGAACTCGAGACTTCATATCTGTAGTCCACAAACCAATAGGTGACGTCACGCTGACTACGTCCACTTCCTATATACAGTTTATGCTGTATAGTTTACATACTAGCCCCAATGACCAAACACACACACACAAAAAAAAAGCTGAAGGAACCAAAAGTCCAACAGTAACATACAAGGTTAAAAAGACATTGGAGCAGAATTCTCACTCTTTGATTGATCACTTGGAAGCACAGTGCTGAAACCCACTGTCACTTCATACTGTTTTCATAACTGTGTATCAAATTGTGTATAACTAAGCCTGTTGATATAAGCTAAGACGTTAAATAAAACTTCAAAGCGCCGCAATGGACACAAAACACATTGCCTGGTCCTTGAGCGCACCGGGCGATCCGTCTTCCATCCCTGTGCTGAGACACGTGACCTTGGCGAGTTACAGCAGAGCGCTGCAGATTAATCATTTGGGGAGGACGGCAGGGTAAAAAGAGTTCATGTCGCCCCCCCACACCAACCCCCCTCCCTTCCCCTTCGTTGTCGCTCAGATCACCTCTTTGATCTCACCTGACTCTTATTTCACACGCCATGGGCAATTGAAGCTTTTTTATTTTTTTACCCCCATCAGATTTCCCGGGATCGGAGATGAGATTCCCTTCTAAGACTCCCACTGGATTGGAGCCATGCTGGGGCTTGCACATCACAGACGGTCCTATGATTTTCTCTTGAGTTATGATATCGGAGCGTGACCTCTCAGGCAGCCACTCTAATCGTGAGATATTGTCAGAGTGGAGAGACAGCGGGTTCAGCTGGTCACCTCTGTAAAGATAAAAACCTGCCCGTATGGTGAGGATGCATCGAACCGAGACAGTGAGAGTGCATCCAACCTTTCAAAATAAAATGTGAATCTCATTTGGGCCCGTTTTCGTCCTCCTTTGTTCACATTACGGCCCAGCTCCAATCGTTTCGCAGTATGTCATTGGACTTAAAGGATAACAATTCCACAGTGTCAGAACTAATTTACCTGCTGACACCCTGAATAAAAAGACACATGTGACAATAAAGTCTCTAAAGTGTCATGTTCTGAGGGGTAATTTTCTAACTGACACTTCCATTTCTTCCCGTCGTAGTCAGTTGATTGACAGCAAGCAAGTAGCGCAGTGCAGCACTGATGAATAAAAAACAACCTGACAACAAGGAAACATGTTTATTCTGTTTGTAGCTTTTGCTGAAGTTCATTGAGAAATCCCCAGACTCCTCAGAGGGAGAAAGCTTGATGAGAACAGATTTTCTAAGTCTGATTTTATTATTTTCAACATCCAAAAGTTGTTTTGTTTTCCACAGCAAGAAGTTGCTCATAAAAGGGGTCATTTTGTAGTGAGCAAAGCTATGAAATAAGGAGAGAAAGTGGCAGAAAATGCCAGGAAGCTGCTGACTATGTGCCAAAGGCCCATTAAATTAAGCAAACATTAAACTGTGAAACTGCAGGTTTTTGTATTGTTTCCTTTTTAAATCAGATCATTATCAACATTTGAACGTAAAGGCTCTCAACGTGATGACGGCTACAGCGTAGCGGTAACTGGAGCGTTGCTGCTAGGCTTGTGCGATGACTGCGAATAAACAGTCTTCTTAGTTATGTTTAGACAACAAATATATTTAGTTCAGGAAATGATCATGGTTTTGGTAAAAAATGTATAATGAGGTGATGTTACTGAAGTACGCAAGTTGCTAGATAAATAAATCCAAGTTGACTCCTTGTTTCGCACGCCGTACAATCAAAAGTGTCATTGGTAAAATACTTTTCTGCTCAGGTGGGCATTATTTTACTATATCTTATTTTTGCTGTTAGAATAATACTCTGATCATTGAACAGAGAACCTTCTGACTTCTTCTAAAGTGAGAAATATTAGTCTTATACTCAATATCTCCACCTATAACCACGGCCAAACCTCTACTGATTCCTTGCAGTTCTTGTATTTTCCTTCTCCCTTGTTTCTCCTGTTTTGGGCCGGGCGCCTATCTCACTCTCCCGCCTACCTGAATATGGGCAATCCGGTTCACCTGCTTCAAGCTGCACACCTGCAACCCGTCTGCCTATCAACGCTGCAGTATTTCAACCTAGGCATTTCGCTCACTCGTTGTCAGATCATTCGTTCAGCTACAGTGGTGGTCTCGCATTCCTAGCTACTTGACTTCTGCGTTCAACATCTTTTTTCTCAGCTGAACTTTCCCTCTCATCCAACTTTATTCCCTGGAACCAAGTCAATAAACCTTTCTTTTCCTTCCACATTCTGAGAAGTGTTCTGCATTTGGCCTTTGCCCTGCTGACCATTAAATCTAGAACGTGTGGCAAAAAAACCCTTTTGCAAACCTTCCAGGGCTTCAGAATCTGCATTTGTTTTGATCTTGTCTTCAGGGCTTGATTTTCAGAAGGAGTAGCGAGATACAGCTGTTTATTTCTGACCTCTGCTCCGCTCTCACCGCTGTCCTATTTCTACACTGCACTTTTCATGAGATCAACTGCCAATCAAACAGCGTGGGCCTGCTGGAGACTGTCTTGCCGTAAAAAAACAATATCACTGGTCATTGGTTTAAATGCTGAAAACAACCTTAGATTACAATTCCCTGACAAGGACTTCTTGTGAGCATGCCAACATTTGCTGTTGTCTTTGAGAAGCAATGGAAAATGCAGTGTTGTACTGTTATGAATCAGATGATTGGGAGTACAGCTCCTCCTTCCAGACACCAGTCTCTGCTCTCTGTCTCCTACCAACAGTCAATGTTGTCCTCTTAATATGACTTTCCCTATCCTTAATTAAGTAGTTTGAAATTGTTTTATGTAGAGATATGGGGTGAACTCCAGAACCAGACCAGAACACTACCGCATTGGGCCGGTTGGTGGTAGTTTCCAATTAATTTCAATTAAGCGAACCAAATAACACTCTTACCAACGTCATTGTAAATAATACAGACTAATAAACACATATTTCAAATGAATTGTTGTATCCAACAGAAACTGTCTCAGAAGAAAAAAAAAATGAAAAGTCCGATCAGACGATGTCATTTTGTTCCCATGGGTTGTCTAACCGTCACTAAGTCAGTGTCCACCAACATCCAGAGCTTGACGGTCAGTCAAGTCAATTTCCTTCAACATTGACAGCCTGTGATGTGACCCGTAGACTTCTGAAGGGTTGTCGCAGAACTATATTTGGATGTCTCCAGGAAAACAAATGTTGGCATTGTGTATTTCTGCAAACCATGCATACATTGAATGTGGACCTTTTTTGTTTTAAATGTGGAAGTTTTTTGCTTTTGGGCAGAGCAAGTAACGTGGTTTATAGAGCAGCGGTATTCGAAAGCTACGTCATATAATATATGAAAAGTAATTCTGAAAAGATTTTGGTTCGGGAACTTCAACAGTCAACGCGTCCCTGGTCAACAGAAATTATTTTCGTTTTTCTTGCGACTTGGATGTGACACTCACAAAGACATGAAATTAGCCACAGATGACCAATAGTCTTGTAGAAATATTGTTTTACAATACTTCCAGATATATCTTTTTTTCGGGCCAGCACTGTGAAAATGCACTTTAGGACACTTTGCATTTTTAGGTTATTTAGTGTCTTATGCACAACAACTACAAAAGAGCAGTTGCTGGAATGAAGATCTTAGATCTGAGGCTTACTCAACTAAAGAAATGCACAGTTGAAAAGAGAAAAGTTGAAATGAAATATAGGGATGAAGTATAACATATTAAAAATATAGATACGGTAATATGTATTTTTGGAAGGCAGTATTTGCTAAATGTAAACAGAGACTGTAGTAAATGTATTTGCATTGGGAGAAGACTTGCTGTGAGAATTTTATTCAAGATGCTTTGTCTGTTTTACTATTTGCCAACAATGCTAACAACACAACAGTCACTTTGTTTGCTCAACAAAAAAATACAAAAATCACATCCTCTTAGGCAGAAAGAGGAAAATGTATAGCTGTAATTAACTTGGCTTGGTTTAAATCATTGTTTTTAAAAAAATATATCACCAGTATTCCTACAAGCATTTCATGAATCTACACCAATAGCTGTGATGCTTTACAACAGACATGCAAATGTTGCTTTACGTTGCTGCAATGTTATTTTTACAACGCACTGTTTTTGTGCACTTTCTGTACATTGCTCAGGTTCGCACCAGCCTGCCTCCTCCCTCCTTCCCCTCATCCTCATCCTCCAGCAAAACCTCTCCCACGATCACAACTGAAAAACAGCAGCGCTCTTTCCCCCTCGAGCACCTGCATCTCACTGATGTCTTTGGATCCCAACAGCATCAATACATCCTTCCCTCCCTCTCTGACTTCTCAAGTCTCACTCCCTCTCTCTGACCATGCGTCACTCCCCAAACCCCCACCCCCTGCTCCCCGGCAGTACACCAACCTCTCCCTGCCTCATAGTCAGAGACAGATAATCGATACAGCTCAGCGTCCCAAATCTTATTGACTTCTGTTTTTTCAGGAAGACTCCATAAAGAGTCATCGGGGAGATGCTGTCACTGCCTGTTCCATCCCCCGGCATTAAAACCGCCTTCGCCGCCAGCCACAAGACAAGAGGTTTCAGATGAGCTCTGGCTGCCCACACGACCGCAGGAATACCAAATAACGGGGGAATGGAGATGGCAGTGCCACTTTCCACTTGCAAGAGAGGCAAAGTTCAAATCCATGTGATGAGAATACAAACAACACCCCGGGTCCTTCTGAGATTAAGAAAAGCTGCAGGATGCTTAGATGATTTCACATGATAAGCAACAGGGCAAACTGTGTAAAGATGCAGGGAGTTTTCTTCTTTCTCTTTCATCTGGACTGTCTGCCAAATTTGTTCGAAGAAAGGTCTTGCAGGGTTGTTAGAGGTATTTTTCGTCAGGAGACCGATCATTAGAGGTCATAGAGGACATTTTTAATAGGCTTTTTCAAACACCATACACATTTATTGTATATTTTCATATAAAAGCCGGTATGTGTAGCTGACATGATCTAATAAAGGCTGGTCCCTAATAATATAAAAACTGGTTTTGGAGAGGTTGACTTGACTGTAGCGCGATGACTCACGTGGTAAATTCAGCAAAATGTACATTTCCACAAAACTAATTCCATCAGCCTACAAGGAAGGGGAGGGAATATGTCATTTTGAGCTGCTGCAAAGCTTTTAACGTGAAACATCTGTGCAGCTTAGTGGGAAGCTCTCAGTTTCAATGATGGTATCTTGACAGTGAGAGAAAAAAAGGCGAAGTAGAATAATCAGCAGGCAATGAATTAATGAGTGAGAACATTATAAAAACTGTACAAACACAACAGGAACATATTTGCATTGCCGGATTACTGACCATGCGGCAACCATCTGATTCCAAAAAATGAATCAGATGCACAAGTGCCTAAAACTTGCATTCTTTCTAATGGCCAGCAGTGGGCGACTTCTCTGTCTGTAAAAAGAAGTCAGATTGATTATCAGATTCTGAAAGATGTTTTATTTGAAAAATGACCGG
Organism: Anoplopoma fimbria; assembly: GCF_027596085.1. Taxonomy (NCBI): domain Eukaryota; kingdom Metazoa; phylum Chordata; class Actinopteri; order Perciformes; family Anoplopomatidae; genus Anoplopoma; species Anoplopoma fimbria. The sequence continues at coordinate 13,941,238 of NC_072463.1, forward strand.
ATTAGCCATAGCTAACAGGAGCAGATCAGAAGACAGCTTTTACCAAAAAATATAAGGAAATATTCTCCTATGGTAGGGAACATTAGGAATAAATGCAATGTTATATACAAGCCTAAGTTCTGGTCCTCTCTGAATATTATGTAGCGACTCACCATAAACAGAAGCCTGTACAGCCATGATGCAGGCAGATGTGGTCACATTGTACAGAGACAACATAAATCCCAGCAGCCCACACATCCTCTTTGGTGCACAAGTGGGATAATCCCATTAAAAGAAAAGGCCACTGCTCATAGCCGTGACATTAACGGGCGAGCAGACCAGGTGACAAAGCTTTGAGGGTGAGAGGGGATCATCTTAATTTGCCTTGGCGCTAGAGGCGACATCTCCATCCAGGTATTGCTCACCTGAAATGCAGAACATGCCTCATTGGTAAGGACTGCAGTGGTTTGAAGGCGTCGCCGTCGCGATGCCTGACACCTCAGGAGATCAGTTTCGACGAGTCATCAATCGCAACTTGATTTTTCTGGCGCCACGTTCACTTGATTTGAGTGCAGACAGTTTGTTTTTTGAGGTCTCGCCCTACAGTACAGTATATATATATATATATATATATATATATATATATATATATATATATATATATATATATATATATATACATTGGGTACGGAAAGTATTCAGACCCCTTTAAATTTTTCACTCTTTGTTTCATTGCAGCCATTTGCTAAAATCGAAAAAGTTCATTTATTTTCGCATTAATGTACACTCAGCAACCCATCTTGACAGAAAAAAACAGAAATGTAGGAATTTTTGCAAATTTATTAAAAAAGAAAAACTGAAATATCACATGGTCATAAGTATTCAGACCCTTTGCTGTGACACTCATATTTAACTCACATGCTGTCCATTTCTTCTGATCCTCCTTGAGATGGTTCTACTCCTTCATTGGAGTCCAGCTGTGTTTAATTAAACTGATTGGACTTGATTAGGAAAGGCACACACCTGTCTATATAAGACCTTACAGCTCACAGTGCATGTCAGAACAAATGAGAATCATGAGGTCGAAGGAACTGCCCAAGGAGCTCAGAGACAGAATTGTGGCAAGGCACAGATCTGGCCAAGGTTACAAAAGAATTTCTGCAGCACTCAAGGTTCCTAAGAGCACAGTGGCCTCCATAATCCTTAAATGGAAGAAGTATGGGATGACCAGAACTCTTCCTAGACCTGGCCGTCCAGCCAAACTGAGCAATCGTGGGAGAAGAGCCTTGGTGAGAGAGGTAAAGAAGAACCCAAAGATCACTGTGGCTGAGCTCCAGAGATGCAGTAGGGAGATGGGAGAAAGTTCCACAAAGTCAACTATCACTGCAGCCCTCCACCAGTCGGGGCTTTATGGCAGAGTGGCCCGACGGAAGCCTCTCCTCAGTGCAAGACATATGAAAGCCCGCATAGAGTTTGCCAAAAAACACATGGAGGACTCCCAAACTATGAGAAATAAGATTCTCTGGTCTGATGAGACCGAGATTGAACTTTTTGGCGTTAATTCTAAGCAGTATGTGTGGAGAAAACCAGGCACTGCTCATCACCTGCCCAATACAATCCCAACAGTGAAACATGGTGGTGGCAGCATCATGCTATGGGGGTGTTTTTCAGCTGCAAGGACAGGACGACTGGTTGCAATTGAAGGAAAGATGAATGCGGCCAAGTACAGAGATATCCTGGAAGAAAACCTCCTCCAGAGTGCTCAGGACCTCAGACTGGGCCGAAGGTTCACCTTCCAACAAGACAATGACCCGAAGCACACAGCTAAAATAACAAAGGAGTGGCTTCGGAACAAGTCTGTGACCATTCTTGACTGGCCCAGCCAGAGCCCTGACCTAAACCCAATTGAGCATCTCTGGAGAGACCTGAAAATGGCTGTCCACCAACGTTCACCATCCAACCTGACAGAACTGGAGAGGATCTGCAAGGAAGAATGGCAGAGGATCCCCAAATCCAGGTGTGAGAAACTTGTTGCATCATTCCCAAGAAGACTCATGGCTGTACTAGCTCAAAAGGGTGCTTCTACTCAATACTGAGCAAAGGGTCTGAATACTTATGACCATGTGATATTTCAGTTTTTCTTTTTTAATAAATTTGCAAAAATTTCTACATTTCTGTTTTTTTCTGTCAAGATGGGTTCTGAGTGTACATTAATGCGAAAAAAAGGAACTTTTTCGATTTTAGCAACATTTAAAGGGGTCTGAATACTTTCCGTACCCACTGTGTATATATATATATATATATATATATATATATATATATAATCATCTCTGAAAATAAGAGTTTAAAACAGAAAAGATAAAGTTTTGAGAGTTTTTCATATCCATACTTTTTAGTCATACTGGACTTTGAATGACCTCGTTCTAGCTGGCCTGCCTCCATGAAATCAATAACCTTTTTTTCACACTAAAATGTGTGAAGACTGGTGAGAATTATCTTATTGCATTTGATAAAATAAAAAATAAATTACTTCTTATATTGCTTGAAACCTACGAGGCTCACCAGTCCAGTTATGAGCTTCCATGAGCCCTGATGGCATTAGTTTATACCTTTTTGTTGGCAAGCAAGCGGCGGGCTGAGATTGCTGTGTACGCCGGGGCAATATATGGATCCAAAAATATAAACAGCATATTGTAATATTTTATACCTACTATTCATGGGAAAGATTCTCACAGCTATGGTCCTGCAGGAAGCATGAGAAAATCATTACTCATTTGGGGCTCGCCGGTCTCCGAGACGCATGGCGGGACAGTAATCCATACGGTAATATCTTTTTATTAACGCCTCCTAACAGAATCCTGTTAATGATAAATCTTGTCCAGCCGATTGGAGAATGAGATCAGGTCGATAGCAGGAGTTCAGTTGGACTTTACCACGGTGCGTCTCTCTGTTTTCGATACCGAAGGCAGCTGTCAGCCTGAAATGGATCTGTGTTCATCAATAGCTTTCTCTTGCAGTAAACGATCAGTAGGTAATCATTTAGTCTCCACATGTATGGACTTGGAAGGAGACAAAAGACAATTCTAATACATCACAGGTCAGGTGATCTCAAGCAGAAAATGTCACTTTCAAAAAAAGGCAGATTGTACAAGCATCACATATGAGGAAGAGCTATTTACAGATTAGATTTACAAGTGTGTTTGGGTTTTAGTCCAGAGTCTTACGGTAATCCTTCTGAAGGTATTCATTCATTCATTATCCGTAACCGCTAATCCTGTTAAGGGTCGCAGGGGGCTGGAGCCGATCTCAGCTGTCATTGGGTGAAGGCAGGGTTCACCCTGGACAGGTCTCCAGACTATCACAGGGCTGACATATAGAGACAAACAACCATTCACACTCACATCCACACCTACGGGCAATTTAGAGTCTTCAATGAACCTAAGCTGCATGTCTTTGGACTGTGGGAGGAAGCCGGAGAACCCAGAGAGAACCCACGCTGACACGGGGAGAACATGCAAACTCCACACAGAAGGCTGTCCAGCCCGGGAATTGAACCCGGGCCCCTCTTGCTGTGAGGCGACAGTGCTAGGCACCACACCACCGTGCAGCCCCCTTCTTAAGGTATAAATAAGAATAAATGGTAAGTAATCTTTAACCTTGGAGTTATTGTTTATCACTCTTGATATTTTTTTTGTTCATGTTACTATAAGTACTTGTTGTTCAGTTGCTTTACATGACAGACTACCTATTTAGATTGTTTCATATTTTAGAAAGGGGAAGGCGAAATAAGATTATTTATTCCTTCATGCTCCTTTAAGCCATAGCATGTATGAATAGAAATGCTTTCTGATTGTGAATCATTTCTTTTTTCTTTTATTGTGCACTATTACCTTGACGTGAAATGATGTTGACTTGGTTTCACGCGGCCCCTTGAGTGAAAGTCCTGTTTGTTTGCCTCCACCACCTATCTCAATCGCCCAGAGTGCACTTCAAAGATGTTACAACTGCATTCATTGCCTTATGTGTGTGTGTGTGTGTGTGTGTGTGTGTGTGTGTGTGTGTGTGTGTGTGTGTGTGTGTGTGTGTGTGTGTGTGTGTGTGTGTTATAAACCATTTAGCGATGGTTCATACCGATGAATAGAGGTTTAATAAAATGTTAAAGTACTATGGGAATACTACTCTAATAAAGGCCACATTGTCATTATTGTATGTTTTCTGTATTATTACAATATATATTGGTTTAATTGCTCCATGTAGAATTGATGCACCAAGTTATGACTTGAGGACCAAGAAGTTTGATGTGAAATGAGTTGAAGTTGCTCAGTCTGCTCTCTGAGCTGAACTCCCATTGGTCGTTACCAGGATCACGTACAAACTTCAATTTTGTTGAGCGTTAAAACAGTTCATGCCATGCAAGCTGGGCCGGAGTGGAGCGACTACATCAAACCTGCTTTAACAAATCTTCTCTGACTGCTCCTGAGTCATTGGCCAAGGCCGAAGTCTGCAGTTTGTTTTGGGAGAAGGAGGATAATCTGAGCGACCACCGGGGCCCGAGTGCTTCCTCACACCAGTGGCCAGGACTCCACAGCCGGCCACTGCTCCAGAGTTAAAATACCCAGTTTGACCTCCCCTCCAGACATGTCTGAGTGAGAGATTATTCCAAGGAGGAGAATCAAGTTGGACAAGGCCATAACTTTTTTTGTGCAGATGTCAAGAAAGACAGTGACAGAGTTGTTAGTGTGTTCCTTTTATTTCAAGGTTGGTCTTTCTTAGAAAATATCAATGTTATTCTATAAAACATGTGATGAAAATTTTTTTTTTTACCTCTTTTACTTAATATAATCTTAAAATAAAACTAAAATTTTGTGTACGCCGTCATGATTGTGTTCCTTATAGATTGTGTTCTATGTATATGAAAAATGTATCCAATCCACCTCAAATGTATTTGTTGTGTTTGGTGCAAATTAGCAAATGTTAGCACGATAACACACCAAGATGGTGACCATGATTAACAAACCTGCTGAACATCAGCCTGTTAGCATGGCAACATTAGTATTTAGCTTATACTAATGAGCTGCGAGCATGGATGTAGACTCTCAGTCTTAAACACAGACATTACAGTCTTCTCTCACGCTGAGCAAATCTAGTTAAATTAACTGTTTAACTAATCCTATTTGCTTTGATGTTTTTGTGACAGGGAAGTGATGCGTTACAATTTGAGGGACCCTTATGTAAACACGCCTCAGGCCCATTGGCCCCTACTCTCTTTCCCAAAGTCCCCAGACGAGAGGTCTTCAGTCTTCCTGCTCATGATCATGCAAATGTGGCAATTAATATCAATTAATTTGATTGACGGATTGGAATTCATGGCTTGCCCTGACAAGGACAAGATGTGGTGACTTTATTTAGTCCACCTTGCTCATCTCGCCAACAAACCCTCAACGCTCTCCAGGAGATTTCTTTGGAGAGTTTGTGTTCCTTGCTTGAGACCGCATCCTCGACCTCCGTGCCAAGCAGAGGTCAACCGAATCCTGCAGAGTCAGACAGCGGCGCAACGCCAACAACACCCTCAGCATCTTGGACCTGCTCTGCGATAGGGCCGGAGACCATCCCTCAGGCTCTATTATTTCCTGTAGAGGGAACAGATGGTCAGGGCTGAGCATAACCTGAGGTACTTCTGCCCACGGCTACTTTTCCTTTTCCTCTTTTGTAATTATGCCTTGAGGGGAACAACCCAAAAGTGGCTCTCCAGCTCTGAGACTCTTTCTGAAGGAGGAAGGATGTCTTGTCACAGATTGTAGGGTCACATTGACAAAGAGAACTTCAGCCGAGTTGCGTGCTTTGAGTAGATCAAAATTTCAGATATGGAGCAAAAAGCAAAAAATAGGTCTGAATCTGGACCTGGAACATGAATCGAAAGTGTTGTGTACAATTACATGCCTGCAAATTTAAGATATATACTCAAACTCTCCCAGCCAAGAGAGCACACAGCGAGGCAGCGATAATGTATATTTCAAGTAATCCGACCACAATATGATAAATGGTATTCAATTTTTTTCTTATTTGAAAAAATGTCACAACAGCAATAAAGGGCCAACAGAGTTGAAATGATTATAAGGGCATGAGAGAAGGGGAATAGTGTTAGAAAACAACTTCCTGTTATTGTTTCTGACGCCAACACCTTAGTGTGTGACCTTTTCTTTCAGGGTTATGAGAAATTAGAGCAGTTATTAAGGAACCGCCTCGGCACATCAGCAAAGCACAAGCATTGTGTGTCTGGTTAAATTACGAAGGGGACCAAACAATAGAGAGCCGACTCCACCAGAAGAAAGAAAGAAATGCAATAAGTGACCTCGAGCGCACGAGGATGGTCTGAATTGGAAAAATGCAATTTGTCCAGAGTAAAACCTTCTCGCTATGTGACTATTTGCAAAATGCAGGGTTGTGGCGGCGGGTGTGCGTGACACAAGCCAAGTTCCTCGTGCACTCTCATGATTGGGAATCTTGTAGTGTTATGAGGTGTCATTACTTAATTTTTTCAAATCTTCACATTGTTGCCAAGGGAAATTGAATTAGCTCCCCCCCTTTCATCTGCTAGCCACACTCACTATCAGCAGGTCATTAACAGTCCAATCTCATCCTTACGCTGCCGACTTGTTTACCTAACCTCGTACTACGATGCAGCACAAAAAATAAAAAGGCTTTAGCAATTACATTCGTACCTCGCACTCCTTTAATATCTCTGTTGTGCTGAACAGGCAGTGGAAATTGGGACGATGCTCGTTCAGCAAGAGCATTGGGATTATTGATTATGTTGAACAGTGTTTTCATTGAAAGTGGGAATCTACATCAGCACAATAGCATTACAAGACAAGCGCCATATGAAGTAAAGCATACATATGTATGGAAAAGAAATGTGCCGTGTGTAACACTTTAAAATTTGTTTATTTATTTTTAGGATTAATTTCATTTATCAAAACTAAAATGCTCTTGCTCATGGCAACATCCATGCAGAAAGAAAGGTAAGTTAACACTACAACATACTGCAGTCTAAACTGATTCTAAACTGGCAAAACAGGATCCAATAAAACATCCTTCATTAGTTCAATAAACCGAGTGGCTTTCAGCAGCAGGCATGAGGTTCTCTTTTTCTCATTTCAGCTGCTAATAGGGATTCTGAAAATCTGGGTTTGCCAATTTAAACTGCCCATTCCTTCATCTTTAAGAAATTAAGCCACACTAGTATTAGCAGCAAACAGAATGATTAAAACTATCATAACCATCGAGTAATTGTGAGGTTTTGTATAACTGGGATATATTTCCTTTTAAAAGGACATCTGCCATGTGGAAAATTGAAGCTTAATTAAAACTTTTTAATTGACGGCACCATATTTACACAGATAATTATAGTGCTTTCTGAAGAAAAGGTACAGTGCCTCGAGGTAAAGAAAACGTTTGGAGATATTGTCAATGAAAACATTTTGTGTAATTATTTCTCACAACTTTAGCGATAGAAACACTCATGTGTATACTTCAACATCCTGGACCTACGATATTTAGACTCTGTGCCCGTCAAAACAGGTAGTCTCCACATAAAGAGACTATACCCTAATGTTATTTTCATCAGCAGCTACATTGATTTTTTTTTTTAGAGCTGTGAAGAGCATTTGAATCGTATGCAAATGCATCCCAAATTAAAAGTGATGGGAAAAAACAGCTCTTCTTCCTTGCAATGTTTGAGTGAAGTTTAAAATGCAAATGTGTGTGTGTGTGTGTGTGTGAATGTCACCTGGAGCTTTCTTACCTCAGAACCAATTAATCTGGCCCATAATAGACTGTATGCTGGTGGATTGTTTTACTGATTGGACGGTTCAGACACCACGGTTAATTGGCTTTAACGAGTTCGACTGACATCCACGTCTCTCTTAACTCCCTAATTTCATTTTCAATCCTAATGTAATTATCGCACGGACCCAATTATTGATCAGCTGCAGGTACCCTGACATTCAGGAGGAGGAGGGGCCTTTTATGAAAGACTCTTTTTTTTTTTTTTTTTCCACTAGAAACTGGCACAAATCCCAGCTGCTCCTGTCTCAGCCTGTCCACACTCTAATAAAAGAGTAAAACGAGGATGGGATACATATTGTGAGAGCAGTGAGGGAGGCCCAGCACTGTGATGGGAACTAATTGGAGGCGACAGAGAGCTGATAGGCTGACATGATCGAGGTCGGGGTGTCACTGGGAATCCTCCGTCATTCGCCGCTGTCCGGCACTGTGTGTAAAACAGAACACTACAGGATCTGTAGTTTTACTATTGATTTGTAATTAGTACAACTTTTATTCACTGCACACATTGTGATGTACAATGTCTTCTTTACTTCTTGTATACATTTGGAGAACAATTAGTTTCATAACTAGTAGTAGTTTTTTGCAGTTTAAAGTGAAAGCTAAATTGTCACAGTTCTTCCTCCATGCTGTCAGTAGCTCCATACTCCCTGTCACTCTGTCTCACTCACCTAATTGGCTCACTCTGTTCACCTGCCTGTCACTCTCTCTCAGTTCACTCCGGCCACTCCCAGTTCCACTTCCAGCTCTCAGCCCAGCCCCCGCTCTCTCACCACACTCTCCCTCACTCACCTAATCAGCCTCATGCAGTGCACCTGTCTGCCACACCCACCTCATCAGCACCATCCCTCTCACCTGCTCACTCTGCTGCACCTACACCCTGCAGTATAAATGCCCCACTCAGTCACACACTTGCTGCCAGATCGTTCGTTGTATTCATGCTACACTTTCCAGCAATTTCCCGTGGACTGATTTCCCGTTGCCGACCCTGCCTGTCTGGACTTCCCTGCCTTGCCTGTGCCCCGGTCAACGTCTCAGCCTTCTGTCCCAGACCACGAGTTTAGCCTCCGCTTCCTCTGGTTTCCGTCTGCCTGATCCCCTGCCTGTTCCCCACTGTGAGTCATATCCTGTCTGTCTGCTGTGTTCTCAGCTTCAAATAAAGCTCCAGAACTTTATCTGTCTCCTCGTCGTACTGCTCTTGGGTCCACACACCGACCGTGACATAAATATCTACAAATGCAACCTGACAAACCTTATTTTGTTATTTACAAAACTTAATTGGCTAAATATGTGGCACATGAGGTAGAGTTTTGTCCCGTAACCACAAGGTTGGTGGTTCAAGCCCCTCTACCGGCAACATGCCGAGGTGTCCTTGAGCAAGACACCTTTGCTCCCCGGGCGCTTCATTGCAGCCCACTGCTCCTCCGGGATGGGTTAAAAGAGAAATAATTTCCCCATTGTGGGACTTAAAGGATTGATTATTATTATTATTATATTATATTTTGTAATATGTGGTATTTGTGAACTGCAAATAAAAGTATTTAAATTAAAATCATTATTAAAGGTAGGGTTGGTTATATGCTGTTATATTTGTTTAAATTATCATTACATCTTAATAGCAATCAATGAATCAAATGCTCTGGCAAAAAAAAAAGAAGAAAAAAATCAGTCTTGGCTTTTTCAGGACAGTAACAAGCCAGTGTTTGTGACTTGGCAACTTTCTTTGGTGGTTTGGCAACTTTTGGAGCTGATGCTGCGAGCTTCTTTCATTGGAAAAGAGTTGGCAGCACCGGGCAGTTTATTTAGGTTGGATCAAATCAAGCATACCATTGCTAGTTTCTCAATATTTCCAACCCTAGCTTCAAACAGTATTTAAGGGCAAAGTGGACTGGACACCCTTATGAATTTGCCGCCTATAATAGTGCAAACAAAAAATAGAAAGAGGCAAACATATTCCTTCAAACTAGACCGGGTGCAGACCTAACAAAACATGACAAAATGTTAATTTAAGTGAAAACGGTGGTGTGCTGAAAACCCTGTTGCTTTACACATGTGGTGCAACTATGGTAGCTGAGAAGGAAAGGCATTCTTTTACGAATATTTTTCAGAGCCTGATGAAATCCGTCTAAATAGGTCTGATTCGTTGCTATTCAGAATCGCAGAGAACCTCCTATACCACTGCAGGGTATGTGGACACTTTGGATTGTAATTATAGAGCTATAACCGGGAGCCTTTACATGTTCTCATTGTCCTATGTTTTTGGATCCTATGTTCCAAGGGTTCTGTGTTCCCATGGTTTTAACTTTCCATAGTTCTATGTTCACAGGGTCCTATGTTCCCCAGTTCAATATTCTGTCAACACGCATTAAGTTTTAACTTTTAAAAACGTTTTACTTTTCAGGGACTCGATTGTGTTCAAACCCATGCTGTGGTATAAAATACGTAGTTGTGTTTGTGCTTAATAGACCAAAAATCATGCATAATAAGATAGTTTTCACCTAAGGAAGCATTAAGCTATGACCTTTGGTGATTCCATGACTCCAAGCATTTGGTAAGTTCCTTCAAATATAGGCCTATCATATAGAGAGCTAGCAGCAGTGCTGGGAACCAGAAAACCCCTCTGACGAGTTCCCACAATAGCCCATGTCATAATAAGAGAATTATAGAGCTGGGGAACATCTTTTTCAGGTTGGGAATATGTCCTTTATGGAGCCGGGGAACATAGAACCCGGGGAGAGATCATACAGTATGTAGAACTGGGGATAGGAGCCTGGGGCCCTTTGTCATGCTTCCATTATGTGCCTTATAGATCTGGGGACCTTGATCGAGTAACACTTTTGACACACTTACCAAACCTAGAGAAAACATACCTTTTGCGCACCGTTTTACACCAGAAACTGTAGCAGAATGTTTTGTTTTTTTCAGATTAACATACCCCAGATGTAGAATTGTAATTGGATAGTTGGTTGAACGTTATTTCAAATAATGGATGCATGGATGGGAGTTGCCACAGCCACACCCAATGCACTATAATCACATCAGAAACAAAAGAACACCTCTTTTTGGTTAGAAAGATAAAATACTATTAGAGTAAACATAAATGAGAGGTAACATTAAAAAATGTAGTTCTTCATTTAGGTTCAGTTGAAACTGTTTTTCTCATATTTTAGTTTTGCTGTGTTTGCACACCTGCCTTTATTTGACTGGGAATGTGAATTCATAGTTGGTCATAAGTTGCATGGATAACACATGTATGTGGTAAAGGGTAGCCCAGGGACCTTATAGGTTTGGTGAAATCTAACTGTTGATTTAAGCATACAAGCAGGAACCTAGCTACCTTGGTGTGTCTCTACACTGGGAAGTAGGCAGGGAATGAAAAAAAGCAGCCTGGTTCATCCATCCAAGTGTGCTACATGTTGCATGATGTAATAAACCCTTAGAGAGGAGGTTTGGTAACTTTAACTTTTTACAGTCAATAATTCTCTGTGTATCCCCGGTGAGCTGGTTATTAGTTTTCCCCTCTCATCCTTTCAACACATCTATCTCAATCAGCCGCCGCGCTATGATCTATTGAATTGCAGGACAGAAATAGATTTGCAAACTTTCACAAGGCAAGTTGGAGAACGGTGCGAGGAGGGAGGACTTCGCCGTGTGATTAACATGACAGGGTTTGAGGTAGGGAGCAGATTGATGCTGCTCTCACTCTTTCCTACTGTTCATTAGCAATTTCTGAACCGTAGGCTCTTAGTGCTATTTGGGATAAGAGAGAAACACCATCAATCATTCGCAGACTGTTAGCTTTAACCCGCATTGTGCAATTATTCTCCCCACCACTTGACTCAATTGTCTTGCTTGCTTGATCGGTTGGAAAGCCTTTTAGCTCAACCTCTAAAAGACTTACGGAGAGGATTTACATGTGTCTACGGTAAAAGGGATCTCAAAGATGCTCCCTGGCAGCAACAGGGGACTGTTCCATATTTCCTCATTCCTCACTGCTGAATCAATGTAAAACAATTCACCAGAGGGAAATACACAGGAGAGGAGCTCCTGAAGGGGGGAGTTAAGGGTTAAATCTACCAATCAGACCCATGTGGTGTGGGTGAGACATCACCAAACAAATTCTGCCAACGCCTGTGAGCCAGGCATTTATTGTCTTGTCCAGCAACTCAGAGCAGCCGCTGTGGGCTCAAGTGGTGGCTAACAGGCAGCCGACTGAGGGAGCTAATTAAAGGGCAATCAGGGGAAGTCTTACGATTCCTAATTGCCTCCCTGGGGTCTAAGGGCCATGAACTCGAAGAGGAGAGTGGGAAATTATATATATATTGTATAAAAAGAGACAGAAATAAAAAAGTACTTGGAGAAACATTTGCAGTTTGAGTGTTAAAGGAAACAGTTAAATGTGACGATATGGTGACTTAGATTAAATTGAAAAGTTATGATTTGACACTATGAATTGAATGTGTAATACCTAAATCACAGTAACCATGAATCTTACTGATAAAGATGTAAACAAAGGGTAATTTTTTGGGGAATAGTTAAGAAGATCCATACCACTCATGTCTTTTTATACTAAATATGACTGGAATATAACACTGGAAACAGGAGGGGCAACAGCTAGAAAGCAATTCCAGCCGCTCTGAAGCTAACTAATTAGCATTTTACACCTTGATTCTTTAACGTGTACCAGCTGTTTCCCCCCCGTTTCCAGTCTTTATGCTAAGCTAATCGGTTGCTAGATGTAGCTTCACGTTTGATGCTACATCTTGATATGACTGAGGCATCAATCTCATTTTCAGCAAGAATGCCTAAAGGGCCTATTTCCCAGAACCTCAAACAATTGCTTGAAAGTGTGGTTAGATTAAACCTGCCCTTAGTATTTTTGTTTATAGTATTTTTTTATAAAATTGATTAAGTGACTATAGTGGTAATATGAAAAGGGGGTTGCTGGCATTGATGTTTCAACAAAGAAATACCAATTTGAGTCACTTTCAAGGCTTTCATAAGCATAGTTTTCCGCACCATGTTGTTTTTAGCTTAACCTCTCTAAAAACTGTTCTCTAACGTTGCATGTCTTGCAGCAAAAGGCTTTCCTACAAAGTTATCTAGCCAGTGAAGATAATGGAGAATTTGGGCATCACAACAGCCAGATATTTTTCTCAGGAGTTGATGAAGACCAAATCAAAGCTAAAAGGGGTTAAATACGAGACTCATATTTATCAGGCGAACACGAACACAGTTCCAATTGAATGCTAAGGTCCTTGAGTGCCGTTCTTTGTCTTTTGTCGTATCTTTCATGCGACAGTGCTGTTGAAGTGATGAGGCACTGGGGGCCTTTGTTGTATTGTGCAAGGCCTGAAAATATACCACACTTTCTTTCAATGAAGAAACACTCCGATAGAACTGATGCTATTTTAGCTACGCTAATCTCTTCAGAGCCCCATTTGTTTGTCAGTTGAGGAGCTCCTCAAGGGACGCCGATTGGTCCGTGGGATATGTGATCCGGCGTTTTTTGTGCGATCCCGTTCAAGGGCCCACCTGTCGGTCTGAAATGAAATGCAAAGTGGAGCAAAAAGTTTTTGGGGAGGTGTTGATAGAAATCCAACAATGTTTTCAATCAGTGAGTGTGATTTCAGTCGGAGTGATTCCAAAGGAAAGTTATTGCGGAGAGGCTCTGACTCACCGCCATTTGTGTTTGGCTGTGAACTAGCTGTAAGCTGAGGTGTAAATACAGGGCAGTGTAGATGAGTGCTTTTGAATGTTGAGTGCCGGGCGAGGCGTTTATGGAACGTCAGGAATTACAATTTTACTCAACCACAGTGGCTGCTTCTTTATTTAACATCTATCCAAGAATGTTAAGTTGATTTACATATTGATGTACAAAAAATAGTTTCTTAATGCAACTGGCCATCTGTACTGTGAGTAAACACTTTATATTAGGGTGACCATATTTTCGAATCCTCAAACTGGGACCCTTAAAGGAACAGTGTGCAGCATTTAGGGTGATCTATTGGCAAGCTTCAGTTGGTTGCAATCTGCAACCTCACCGTTTCAAACTACACCCAAGGTATTTGTCGGCCTGCACAAGCACAGACTGCCGGCTAAATGGACAACAGTGACACATTCTCTGCCAGCTACCATATATTATCTAGCCATCAAAATATGATATTTTATATCGACATTTCCACTGTGCACAACCAAAAATATACTCTATGTTGAACGCTGCATTTCCGTTTGCCGGTTACTTTACTGAGAAAATACTTTTTAATGCCATGACAGCTAACAATTTCTGTCAGAAAGAGTTGCAAGTGTGATAGCAGCAGCCTTGTCAATGACACATTGACTGATTCCTCAGTCAATGTCAAATTGACAAATCAATGTTGAATTCAGATTTGCTGTGCATTGTTTATGATATCTGGCGTTTTACAGATATTTGTCCAGATTTATGACACCTCGCTTATAACCCGGGCGATTCCAGACAAACCACCTTGTCTGGCCATCGTACTATTTATAAAACATGCATACATACATGACATACATTGTCAAACATGCTCGCAGCACATAGATGAGGGCAGACAGTGGGCCGGTGGCTGGCACTGTCACTCATCTTTTCTGAAATCCAAAAGGCTTTCCTTCCACACATTGAAGAGAGGCAACCTTAGACCCAATTATACGAGCAAGAGTAACTGAAATTGGCATGATGTCTTACAAATAGCTAGTTGGCAACCTAAATAGTATATAGCACAGGTTCCAGTTGCTAAAGTGTGCAGAGTCTAAGTGATGAAACCATACAGGCATGTGTGTATGCCATCTGTTTAGACCTTCGGTAGTTTCACTTTGACTTTGTTTCAGATAGCCCCTGAAGGTGATTTGGAGTGTGTGCATTTGTACTTGTCTCTTGCCTCATGATGTACTGGCAAACTGTCTGTTCCTTGCCCTTAGACACACTTCTCCACCAATCATTTTCAGACTCAAGTACACTAGAAGGCTCTGGCTTTCATTAAGTTAGCAGCCCACTGTAAAACACCTCTGGAGTAGTGTTGTAACACCACAATATGTCCCTTGGTTTTGGCACAGAAGAAGGGTTGTGGTGAGTGCAGGAGAAAGAAAGAAAGAAAGAAAGGAAAGAAAGAAAGAAAGAAAGAAAGAAAGAAAGAAAGAAAGAAAGAATAAATAAAGGTATATTTTTGCCTATTGTGTTTGGGGGAAACATGGTAGGTTAAAGAGATGGCAGACTCGACAATTGTGTGCATTTGTTCATTCATTAGACCTTTGCTGCTTTGCATGCACAACATGTGCCGGTGTAATTTGCCGAAAAGCTCTTCGCTCTCGTAAAAAAAATGAGTGTAAGCACTGCAGAATATTATCAGGAGAACATTCATTATTAGGCGTTCTCTGGGAAACTGAGCTCTGGGTATTGAGCGGTTGTTTTCTCAGACAATGCCTCGCAGCCAACCAGCCTCAACATCTCCCTTATCTCCTGCCACTCTTATGGGCCGACCGCCACCGTCAATGATGTCGACTCATTAGTTTTTCTCCACTGGAGGATATTCTAAACCGCGGCGCCAAAGGTGACGCAGAAGGCCTGATCTGTCTGTGTCCTGGTTTTTCTCCACACCGGTAAGCGGTGGAAATGGTAACGTTTGCATAATGCATTTCTACTTCTCCATCTGCTATCCTCACCTGCTTCGGTATCCTGAGGCTATTCCACAATAGTGCATTATTCCAACTAAACCTTTGCCATGAAGCACTTTGACTGCCTTACTTCTATCACAGGAAAAAACGGTTATTATAACAAACACACCAAAATGATGTAAAGGCATGAGTTTTGTTCAGTTTCTCAATCGGCAACACTTTGTCAGCAGCTTCATCACAGAACTAGCAAACAGCAGCAGATATAATGCAATATACAGCTAATGCCCTGCTATGACTGTGATGCTTTACGTTCTGAAAATCAAATATGCAATTTCAACACTTTCTCACCCTCATCTCATCAAATCCTGACTCTTTGGTCAGTGGCTCTAAGCTTCAGAAGATGGTGCTCCAAGTTCCCAAGTACTGTCAGTTTTAAACCTTTCAGGGACATGGTGTCAAGTTTGCAGAGCATCTTTTCAAAAGAAACTCCCCTGTTTTTAGGAAACATGCATTATTCAATCGCAAGAAACATAGTTTCTGCTTTTACATGCTTAACCTCTTTTCAAAATAAACTATTCTTTTCCCAGGAAACGTACATTCGCCACTCACAGGAAACATAGTTTTTGCTTGTACATGCATACCACTTTTCAAAATAAACCTCCCTGTTCTCAGGAAACATAAATTCACCACTTGCTGGAAACACAGTTTCCACTGTTTCATGCATAGTGCATTTTCAAAATAAACTTGTTCACAGGAAACATAGTGTCCGCTCGTTAAATGCAAAGTGCCTTTTTAAAATAAAAATAGAACGTAGATTTTGTCAGTTTCTTTTACTGTAAACTACGTCAGTTGCTCTTACTGTCTAATAATGAAGTGGGTGGGTTTACATTGCAGTTAGTTTAAAGCCCGGTGTGTCTCATACTACATGCTAAAGGATGCCTGTGTGTCAGTATCAGACACGTGTTATAGTGATTAATCATGACAGATTCATAATCAAAATTAGATTACCATGCTACCCTGCTATGTGCTACCAAATTATTTATTTCACTATGATAAAATAATATGTCACATTATGACCTTGAAGTATGAAATACAACTATTCATTATAGCATGATATAAACATGAAGATAATAATGCAATACAGATCCAAACACAAAAGATTGTATAATGCATTGAAAATGATGATATAACACTGTGATATGCTTGTGAGCCTGGCTGCAGAGTTGCCCTGAGATGAGTCTGTGCTGCATCCCCCTCTCCATCTTTACACAGGCTCTAATGCTGAAAAAGACTGAGGGCACCAGGGAGGCAAAAAAAAACAGAGTGTACCGAGTCAAGACCAAGACTTTGAGGGGTTGAGACCAAGACTAAGACCGAGACCTAGGCAGGGCGAGAACAGGCCAAAACTTTGATGGGTTGAGACCAAGTCAAGACCAAGGCATGGCTAGAATGAGTCAAGACCAAAACTTTGAGGGACTAAGACCCAGACCAAGGCAGGGTGAGACAAAGTCAAGACTAAGAATTTGAGGGGTTGAGATCAAGATCAAGACCAAGGCAGGGCGAGACAAAGTCAAGACTGAGAATTTGACAGTTGAGACCAAGACCAAGGAAGGGCGAGGCCTAGTCAAGACCAAGACCAGTGTGAGTCCCAGACAGAATGGAACATTTTCAGACAATGCACAGGCAATTTAGTGATATCCCAGAAGGTCTGGTGACCTTGGTGACTTGAATGGTCTTGAAATAAAATCTAAAGTCCTCTTTGTCTGAGTCTGTGTAAACCTACGCTCGATTCCGAGACGAGATCAAGACCTCCAGAAAGTGGACTTTAGTACTCAATTACTCTAAACTGTTATTGGATCTCTGTCATTTGATCCATTAAATATTGAATGTTGACTTTGCTCCTGTCTGCATCGTACTTTTAAATTAAAGATGACTTTAGACCTAAAGAGTGGCTACACAAATGTTCACAGCTGGCCATAACATTATCACAATCCGATCAGGAGTGGACACCTCTAAGCAAAGGTGTGAATGCACTGCAGAATCATTGAGATTCCATTGATCCAGAGCACATTCGGATGTGGTTTGGGCCTCATGTTGTCACATTATCTTTGCAGCCTGAACGCAGATGAGTCCTGGGCCACATTAGAGGTCGGCCTCCTCAACTGATGCCCTCTTCATAAGCGGAAGTATGTACTCATTTGCGGGGCAACGGCATCCTATTAAAGTTCAACAACAGGAAAAATCTCAAATCGCTTACGCTGGCTTTGTCCAAACAGATGTATTACAAGTTGGTCAAACATCTTTGGTGATTTGGTTTTTATGGAACATGCCAAGGAATAGACCCTTTAAATATCTCGGCAAATTCTCTAAAATAACAAAAAGAAAATTGTACTTTCAGCACTTTTGCAAGCCGGTAACAATAATACAAATGGCAAAAGCAGGAAATGCTTTGAAAAATTAGGTAAATTATAGTACAATGTCATTATTAAAAATTTTAGTGCTCCAGCTCCATGCT
This sequence comes from Anoplopoma fimbria, assembly GCF_027596085.1. NCBI lineage: Eukaryota > Metazoa > Chordata > Actinopteri > Perciformes > Anoplopomatidae > Anoplopoma > Anoplopoma fimbria. The sequence goes on from NC_072463.1 coordinate 13,959,209, forward strand.
TTCTATTTTGTCAATTCCTTTGATTGATCGATTTTTCCTGAAATGTTCTTAAGGTTAGGAAGAATGGACTACATGATATAACTGAGCTGTAACACTCCAGTGGCACACTTTGTGTAAACCAAGACTCAGTATCTTAGCAGAGGAGACAGCAAAAGTTAGGGGATATAGGGCTACTGATATCACGTCATTATACAAACAGGATGTAAATGTCAGAGTAAACACTTGAAACAACACAAATTATACACTTATGGAAAGTGAAAGTCAATTGATTTGAGAGAATTTTCTAAAATGTATGTCTTTTTTTCAATTAGACATTTTGCTGGGCGAGTTTCATGAGGCCTGAACGCATGTGTTCCAAATTGGCAAGCCAATCAGAAAGCCAAAATGATCCAATGACATGCCTTTAGCTTTAAATTCGTCACCACAGCAAGACGTCCTGCCCTGCCTTCAAAAGAGCAAATTGAAATGGAAAGAATCAGGGGGATCGGGGAGATGATCCTCCTTTACAAAGAGCTTTTTTGACCCTGGCAAAAATTTTGAAGGGAACATTTGGTTCTGTTCTGAGAATTTAGGTCCTTCAAAAGGGTGACTTCTGAGCTATGTCCCTCACACAAATTGGACTTTTCTTTGCTCTATATAATTTCTTTCCTAGGTTATTATTTTTTTTGCTCACATGCCACTATTGCTTTGTGAGTGATTGAACTCTGGGCTGCTTTTGTGGCTGATAAAACCAGCACAAACAAGACAAAATGAAACTGTGTAGTTCTCAAAGCATCCACAATAACTGCAATCAAATGCAAAGATATCATTAAGAATATATCATTGGTAAATCAGACTTTGAGACAGGGCAGACAGCCGTTGCAAATGATAGGCCCAACTATTAATTTCTCTTGGTTCTAATAAGCAGTAGGCTGGGGTAAAAATAAAAAATAAATCAATGTGCTACTTTTAGATCCTCATAAATGTTTCACAAGTTTGACAAGTTCTGACAGTTTTCCCAAAATCGATTTATCTGAAGATGACTTATGGAAGGTGTCAACATAGTTAATGAGGAAAGAATGCCGACCTTGATGCATTTTTGAGATGCAACAGTGATAACAAATGATCTTCTGCAGCCCGTCCTCAAGGAGTCTGTGACAGACAGTAAAACGCTGACCTGGGACCTGCCCGAAAAGGAATAATCACCATGTGCGCCGAGCAATATCTCTTGATTTATTGAAGTATTGATTTTGTTACTCAATTTTTGGAATGGGGTCGTGGTGACACATGGGGCAGCAGACGAGAAATAAATGTTGTAAAAGCAAAGACAGCTGAAATTGTGATTTAGCCATTGCATCGGTGTAGTAGGGGTTTCTGGAGCGTCTCATCCAGCATTGAAATGTGATGTTCTTTAAATCCCACTTCAAAGAAGTCATTTAGGAATATTTACTCCAACATGCTGATGAATAATTGATGGAGCAGTTTCCTGCCATCCGTTGTGTCCGGAGTGAAGTAAAATGATATTTATGCTTGTTTATTCTGCGTCTAACCCGTGCAGACTGTGTAATATTTTCTCATATTGTCTCTTATGTTTTTTCTTGCTCTGTTCCCTGGCAGCAGGCCTAGTCACTCTGTATTCACTGCAAATACAGTAGTAAACAGTACATTTAGAGGAATCTCATTGTGATTTACTAAGACCATTAAAATGTTCCATTAGTGTACTCCCGAGTAAAACAAGCTTATTCAGGGTAATGACTATATAAACTAGTGAAAGCCTGTACTTAATGACAAATAGATGCACTTTCTGTGAATGCGAAGCATATTTCCGCACATATGGCAACCTGGCGGCGAAGGGTGCTGTAATTGTTTTGCAAGCTCAATAAACTACCTGGCTTTTTTTTTTTTTTTGGTCGTCAAAGTGCACATCATTATTTGCTGCGCTGGAGGCAATCATGTTGAGTCCCCTCTGCTCTTCAGAGGTCCACGCCTCCGTGGTGGATGACATGTGGTGGTTAAACTGAGTTTTTGAAAACAATCAAAGGGAGGGCTTTGGAAGTGGCAGCAGCTAAATGCTTTTCCTACCAACTGTCCAGATGGATCTCTTGGAAGGAATCAATAATCACATATATGATTTATATGATATATATATGATATATATTTATATATATATATACACACGCGTGCGTGCGTGCGTGCGTGCGTGCGTATATGTATGTATATATATATATATATAAAAAACTGACAGAAGAGTTGAGAGATTGCTGACAAAGTGTCTGCCTGGAGTTTCTTTGCTAAAGCAGCTTTTCATGGATGGGCAGAATTCAGTATGTCAGCCAATTAGCATTGATGTTGCTCAATGATGCCTTACTTCACCAGGTGTAAGTAAAACCTATTTGTTGCAGTAAGTACGGCTGTAAATTAGTGCGGCTCTACTCAAGGTGGCCTCCGGTCTGCATGAGGGATCCAGTAGTTGGTTACGTAGTTCCTTGTGACTTGTGGAGGTTTTCGTTGTCAGTTCTGTTGGGCCCATCGGGTACGACTCCTTTGTTTTATTCTGAGATTGTGGTAGGGATCGGTACCTTCTGGACTTTGACACAGTCTTGCCCTGTTCATTTAGCCGTCCCTTATCAATCAGTGAGTATTTAAGACACATCAGTCCTCATGCAAGAACATCTTGGTGTTCTCATCCTAGCTTTCTATTTTTATTGACATAGGATGTGGACCAACAATCCTCTGTAGGTCTGTTTTACATTTCACTATAAGCAGCTTTTTTTTTACATTGGGTCTGTACCAGAAGCATATGTCGGTTTCAGCAAATGCTTCAAACTTCTGATAACTGTGTAAATGACCAACGTAAACATGATGAATGCCACCTGTGTTCATGTTCACGACTATTATTAATTAGAATAATTAACATTTCAGTATTAGCAGATGAGGCTAGGTTGAGGTCCTGCCTTTGGAGATTTATAAAGGAAAATGTATCATTTTAGCAGAATTAATGGACCCTCTTAAGCCTATAAAAAATAATGAGGAATGAAGAAGAAACTTTTTCTTGTTTTTGCTCATCTCTTAGGCAGAACATTTTACTGGTGGACCAGAGCACTTTTACCAAGATAGGAAAAAAACATCTTGTTTTCATAGTCAAGAAATTGTTTCCAACATGCCCAACAACAGTACCTCAATTTCAAGTTCTTCTCTACAATATATCAATTTTTTTGTCATGAAACAGAGTATTTGTATGCGGCACAACACATGCCCTTATATAGTGTTTAGACACAATTACCTATGCTAATCAGAATCAATCGGCCACAAGTCTCCAATTTATGTTTAACTGGGATATATCATCCAGCACATCTGGTATGAGCAGATTTGAACAGCTAAGACCTGTTGGAGTTGACATCTCTTTTTACTCTTATTAGAAAATAAAGATACATCTTGCTGCATGAGGCCCACTATGCTCCCAATTTCTCCTTTCTTATCTTGTCTTGGATCATTTGAGCTCTTGAAGAAAAGTCTGTTGTGAAGCAAGTAGTATTCAAACAGCTAAAAAAAACCTTCTAGCTTCCAAGCATAGGTGGCATGTAGGCTGCTACTATATAAAAACTTTTACAAATTTATTTTTGTATGCAGGGGAAGAACAACATTAATCTGCTGCTTTTGGGCAATATTCATGTTTTATTCCATTGTTCTGGCTAATTATGCATTATTGTGTGCATTTAACAATTTAAAGATTGGTTAACTAAGTGAAATAGTCTGTGTGCCTTGTCTTAACGGTGAATTTGCACTTCTTGCTACTGGGTATGACCCGATTCCCGTAGGCATGGTTGAGGGTATTCTCACTTTACCTTTGGTGTTTGAAGCGGATGTCACATGACTGCTGGAGCAGGCACAGGTGGGCTAATTGGGCAGCTGGCACAGGTGCATTGAGTGGACTGACATTATTCACTGTTTTCCCCTCTAACTGAGGAGGTTCCCCTTTGTCTTTTGTTCTCTGTTACCGAGCATGCTAAAATAATTGACTCTCTCTCTCCAGTCAGAGTAGGGTGGCATATTTAAATAGATTTATATGGATGTGCCACCACATATGTCAATATGAAAAGTTTAACAATACACCAATGAGGCCTTTAAAGACCATAAAGCTTGACCTTAACATGACACTATTTTTTGAAAAAAGAAAGAATTAAAGGTCTCCTACGGTATTATCAGGAAGTGACCGATGCTGGGACTTGATTAGGGGTTTAGTCTGGAGATTTCAATCAATAGCGGAGAACACTGAGGCCAGGCCCAATTAAATGCATTGGCCCATTATATCAGAACTGATTGCCTCGGCAGCACAGCTCCACACTCGACAAAGAGAGCACTGATCAATAGACATCCTCTCCAAATGGACAGGCTTAAGATCGTAGATTTCAAGGCGGGAGCAAGAACACTGAAATCCCTTTAACTACATTCGACTTGTACTTCTAAATATGGGATGGGGATCTATAGATTAAGAGAACTGTCCAAAGCTCATATGTCTTTGAAAATTTCCCCATAATGTATTTCCTTTACTTTAAATTCATGACATGTTATCGTGTGAGCAACAGGCTAATTTATTGTTATCTAAAGCATCAAATTCAACACACCAGTGCTTGCTGTACAGTTAAATAAATTGGACCAGAGCCACTTTAAACCCATCATTTCCACAACAGACAATTTTAATTTAGCCGTGTGTATTACAGCATTTCATGCACCGCTGGATTTGTCCTTGGCTATGACCCTTTAGCCCACCGTTCCGAACCGATGGGTATTCCCACCTGCCATCGTTTAGCTTTTTCTGAGCTGCTCTGACAAGATATCGGGGCAAATGGGAGAGATGTTTTGCTTGGATGACATAATGAGGTACAACGCGTCTGCGGAGTGGCAGGGCGGGTGCTGCTGCTCCTCATTAATTGCGGAGCCGACGTACGCCTCATCAAAATGCTTTCTTGTGCATGTAATTTATCAGCTTTAGAAAGTATGCAGCTAATTACATACCTTAAATAAACTGTTTGCCACTTCAACCAGTCTAATTGCGTTAAAGTCGTTGGAGGGCAGGTCTCTGTAGATATGTTAACTAACATGCATCCTCGTATTTTTATATACAGTTTATTACGAGCAATGTACAACTACAAATTACATATATTTGTCTACAAACACTGTGCATAAATTAGGCAGATATGCACAGACATTACTAAGGCAGTCTTTTAATAAAAATGATTGTTGTTGCTGTTGTCAGACAAAGACATGTGATTTATACTTTATCTATTAAATTCAGCAATATGTAAACAGAGTCTCGAAAGTTGTAGGGCTCTAAACATCCAACTCCAGAATGTGTATTATCAGGGCAAAAGGCATTCTGAGAAATGGGCTTTTGTTCTTATTAGTCTGAAGTTTAAAAAGTTGTTGAATTGATATATATGCAATTGTTGTTTTTTTGTTTTTTTAACATTGTATTGTATAACCCTTTACATAATGCAGCCTGTGAATAATATTGCTTCAAAAATGAGTTGGTAGATAAGGGTCTGTGTGGTTTAGTTAGAAATAAAATTCAATTTTTGTTTGATCATCTTGAAGAACTGGAAAGGCACGTATCAATTAAATGTGTTTTTAGAACATAGTCTGAATTTGGGTGTACCAGCTGCTTATTAGTTATTTCTGTTTAACTGTAAAGAGCTAAAGTTATTTTGGGAACCGCAGCACGTCTACATAATTGTTGTGTGGTAACAGAGGGAAAGACAACCACTCTGGTGCATTGTGCATCCTATGGGAGACTCCACTTTCTCAGGATCCACCTTAATCATTTATATGCATCCCACTCTTGCCTGCTTCAATCACTGTTGTGCTATTGTATTTAATGGTTAGGGCATAGCTTGACATTCTCAGCGGGATTCTTTATTCTTGCACGAGATGCTAGGAGTGTAAGAAAAGTCAGACCATCTCTGCTTCACTAAAGCTTTAATGGGTGCTCTGGGAGGGCACATGACACTCTTCCATTGTCTTTAACTTCACAAGATTGCTTCTCATAACCTTGAGTGTATGTGACTGAATGTGTAAGAGGAATGGCTTGTATACAACCATAACTAATATAGCTAGCATGCTAATGCTAACCATGGTAGTGGTAATGTCCACTCAGTGCTTTATGAATTTCCTGGATTAGATACAACTACCGCTTTTGTTATCTCTTTGGATAACACTAGAATATTTAAATTTTCTTCCTTTCCTACACTATTGTTTTACTTCAACAACAAACAGCAAGAATAATAAAGTTCGGAAGAGCAAACAAGGCACTTTAGTATACAGTCAGGGATCTTTGTTCCCCATGTGAAAATGTTTTGGACACGTAACTTGCGTACTTTAGTAAAGTCACACCATGGTTATTTTAACCCAATGATGATCTTTTTCCTAACTGTTTCCCTGTGAAGATTGAACTTTATTTTAGCTGTAGTTGAAACGTGTTGCTGGCTTTTGTAGGAAAATATTAGTAACTTTGCATAAGATATCATATGAACCGTTGTATGAAGATACGTTGCATACTGATGCTTGGACAGGACCACTTGGCATCACTCTCTCACACACTGGCTAGCCCAGCATGTTAAACTATGACGCTCCACTACGGCCCCAGTAAAACACAAAACTACTTAGTTAGTGTACCTATTTTTAAGCTCAAAACCCAACCAAGTAAAACACAAACAACATACCATATGTACGGAAAACGGGTCACTTCAAATAACTCTCCAACCCTAAAGGACACAAACCCCGGTCTACTGGTTGAACATTTTGGTTGACAACATCCAGCTCCAACCCCCTCCCCTCCCTTCCTATATGTTTTTTTTTAATAAATCTTGATACTACGACATCACACTCCTGGGGCGTTTTCTCATAATAACGCCAATGATGGGTTTCCATTGTAGCTACTTAACAGTCCGATGTGTCTCAAACAGATACAAAAGGGTATCTTTTGAATCCATTACAGACGTCGCTGAGCGAGACAAAACGACGGTATTTGACGTCCCCAGAATTATTTGAACGTTTGTAGGCGAAACCTAACCAAGCTGTTTTGTTGCATTAGTAAACCCTTTAAAACCAAGTACACCAATGGTGGAAGCTCATTTTGAGGAGAGACTTTATGCATGTAACAAGCGCGCGGAAACTGACATGTGTAAGTTGCACCTCTATTTAGCAAGTTGTGATTGAGAGCGTGTTGGTTGCTTCCTCACCTTTCTCATCCGATGTATTCCTAGTCTTGTGTCCAAATGAAACTCATCAGTCTCTATCTCCAACCTTTGTAGGCTTTCTGCACCGGCTTTTATTGATACACTCACCTGAGGGGTAACACTCGTCAGCCCACCACTCTCACTTACCCTCTATCCTTGCCCTTTAGGATCCGCATCTGTCTTAACAATCAGACCTGCTTGTATCACATCCTTTCACTGCACTGCTGAACTGATGATGTGTCGGAAAAAGGTTTTGCTTGTATATATCCTGTACTTTATATGAAAAATCTAATGTAATGTATGTGCTCAGGTAAGGCAAAAACAATGATAGCATCTCCCACTGTGGAAATCCACAAACAAAGCTTTATGATCCATCATTATGGCTGCATACATTTTCATTGATTTACATCAAAGTACCTTTTTATCGTTTTTAAAAGGCTGCGTGTTTGGAATGTGTTTTATAACGTGAGGGGAGCATTTCACAGGTTGAGGAGTAAACACGGTGTCAGCATCATCATTATCACTAGGGAAATGGGTGTTGCCATCACGGCCATCATTTCAGCGAGAATGTTACAGCACAAAGCGGCAATGGAAACAATTTATCCTTTTGCAGTGGGTTTGAAAACAGGATTTTGCCTCTTAGGAGCTTAGCTATTTGTTTCTTCCTCTGTTTTGTGCCACAGTCAATGCATTTCTTTTTTCTTTTATTGGGGGGGGAAATGTTTTGAGTGCCACATTAGGATTTCTGGAATATGCCCTCAGAGATGGGCAGAAAGGAAGTCCAATGTTGTCTGCAGTGTACAGAGGGATCATTGAATTGATTGAACGAGACAGTTTTGTTTAATTTCTAGTGTTTGGGGCCATTTTCAGGGCTCTCGGCTGTTGCTGTTAAAGTAGTTTTCTTTCAACTCTGCTTCAGCTGCAAATTATTATATACAGCAAGTATAATAAAGGTCGGAAGAACAAACAAGGCACTTTAGTGTACAGACAGTGCCATGGTGTCAGCTTGGAGACTACACAGCCTTTGTTAGAAACTGAGGAAAGACAGCCTCAACCTACGCTGCAAATATTTTGATCATGCATTTTTATTGGCCATGCTAGCCGTATGGGTCTCAGGATGCATTGTGGGCTGGTCACTCCACTACCTTTTTACAGAGTTATAATGCAGTGATGACATATCCATATTACTTTGGTGGTCCCCTGACCTTTTGATCTTTGGACTGCTGTTTTGTAGCCTCAAATTTGGGGTTTAAGCCGCCGTCATCTTGATTTATTGGCCGTCGAATCTTGGTTTTTGACCGTCGCCATCTTGGTTTATTGGCCGTCGCCTTCCTGGCTTATTTTTGATTTTTAAGCAACCAAAATGTAACAATTACCTTTCATGAACTGAAAACACTGAAAGGGTTAAAGTTCTAAGACCCAAACACGGACAACTCCCAGAGCGGAAAATTGAGTAGTAGCAGCCTATCAATCCATGCTGTATTGAAAAAGACTTGAAACTAGAGATTGAGACCATAAACTCATATTTACAATGTTTACTTAGGTAATAAATCAAGTGCGACTTCTATACAACCTGACTTCTTTATGCAACCAGAGGAGTTGCCCCCTGATGGTCAATAGAAAGAATCGTGTCTAATTCACTTACACATTGGCTACCCTTTTCAGAACCGGAGTTTGCCCCTTGAGTAAAACAAAAGGGCAATCCAGTCATGCTGATTTCCCCCATTTACCACTCATGGAGGAGTTTGTGTTTATTGTCTGGCATGTCTTCTTGCAGAGAGTCACAGAGGAAGAGATGGGTTTACTGTCTTTCATAAAATGTAAAAAATAAGAAAAGAAAAGGGTAATTAGATTGAGTAGTTGTAATTACCGCACAGAGGATGACGTGCCACCTACAGAAACTTAAACCAGTGTCCTAGTGGTAAGTTTAACTGTCCTAACGGGGTCAAAGGATTTATCTCACTTGCACAGGTATTGTTAAAGTATCCATAAGATCCTGACGCCCACACGCCATTTATTGCACCCTTGGCCAACTCAATTACTTTTGAAAAATATAATGTGTTCTTTTGAAGACTCAATGAGGACAACTGGCAGACAGGGTTCATGGCTTCTCTTATCCATTAAGACAGGTTTCTGAGGGCTTGATTATGTACATATTCTCATTAGGTTCAATGTCCTATTCGGTACAGTATGAGTACAATGATGGGTTTGACTGAATGGTACTGTATGTGATGAAGACCTTTCAGTCTATATGTTGGAATCTTCTTTGGAATTATATTTACATCATAATTTCATTTCTTGAAAGAGTGTTTTCTCTGAATCCTGAGATATTACTGCCATATATCATCTTCCTTTTTTTTATGTTATACATTTCTCGTCTGCTTTTGGGTTTTTGCTGACTTGCTCCTATCTGAGGTCTTGAAGGATGTTTTCTGTTAAAGTTCAGAAATCACCGCTTCTCCTGGCATTTTTCATCTTTAGGGAGGCATTCATTCGACACGCTGGCGTCACCTGGGAGCTTTCTGTTACTGCGGCAATAAGATAGAGGTGTGTGTGTGTGTGTGTGTGTGTGTGTGTGTGTGTGTGTTTCTTTCTCGAGTGTGTGTGTGGGGAAGGAAGAGGAGGGAGCACCCCTTTCCACCTCATCTCTCTCCCCCCCTCCTCCCACACAAACCATCTCCTCTCCTCCCACGCCATCCGTTCCATTACAATGATAATAGGATTTGGAGGGCTGCATTATTGCTGCTGTCTGAGCTGGGCCTTGTGATATCGCTGTCCGCGCCGCTCCCCCTGACTTGCATGTTAGCATCCTGATTCATACTCTATTCACAGAGGCCCTCCATTAAAGGCTGAGGGGAGTCGTTTGGTTCAGGGTTGTTATAGCCCTCTGCTATATGGACTGCTGAGTTTTAGTCTTGGCAGTCTTGACTAGTCAAAAAAAATAAAATAAAGAAAACTGATCTGAGCTACGGGGGACTTCTGTTTAATGGCTGCTCTGCTGCAGACGTCCAGCGAGGCGCATTTGTTCAGACGGAGGTTATGTTTATGGCCGTTCGTGAGGACTATTTTCAAAAGCTGTAATTTCCATTGCACGGCGTTTCCTATGGAGTTTTGAACTCGTTTTTTTTTTTTAAACAAGTGAGAAGTGGAGCGGAATTGCCAAGGTCAGAGCTGAAGCCAAATCCCCACTGGAGTCAATATAGAGTATGCTAACCAGTGATAACATGGCAGCAGCAAAGAGCAGCCTCACAGTTGGCTGCATGGCAACGTGGCCCTATCTTATATTTACAGAGATATGTATTATTCATGTTGTTTGAAGGTTGACTTCTTTATTCAATTTCTCTTATAAACTACTTGAAAAATGAAAAAGAAAGAGAAGAAAAACAGGATGGAAAAGGAAAATTATAACAAGTGAGAATGTAGTGCGTTCACACTGCAGAGTATGTGGATTTAGTCTATGTGAGAAATGCCAGGATGTATACTACATGATCTAGTATGAGAAATTAGCTTACTGTACATACCCAACTGTCCCACAATGCATTGTGTCTGGGTAACTTGAGACCGGCAGTCAGTCTGTTGAGATATTGAGTGATAATATCTCACTTTATTAAGTTTTGATATATTCTTCGACAACAAAGTAACTATTTAATCTCAATCCCAATATGTGTTCAGTTTATCCCAAAAAACCCTAATTGGATATTTGCTGAGATGTTTTCAGAGATGTTCGGAGAACAGCCCCGCCAATCAGTCCTGTGATACCTCATGCTTGAGTATATTTCAGTGTCTGCTGGTAAAATCATGGTTCATCATTGTTATCGTTCACTTGCACGTGATGTTCACAATGCTAACATGATATTTGCATGCTAACATTTGCTTATTAGCAGAAACCCACTGTGTTTACACACTGTTCCTCTTTTATCATTGCAAGCAGAGGAAAACTGATTCAACTATCAAAAGTAAGTCTCATACATTTATCATCGCCTTCGTTGAAGATTTGATAGTTTTTTGATTGTTTTATTGCCCTGCCCTGGTTGTCAGGCTATGTCAGTCCAGACCAAGTGATGGATCCACCGACGAATCCACAAAGTGAATAGTGTGGCTAAAAATAAATTAAAGATACAGTGTTTACCTCCTCAAGCAGCATTTAACTCTAGGATAGCAAAGGCTCTAAACCTTGCTTTTATTGTGGCACCATTGATGAATGTCATGCTGCACTCCAGCTCACAAGCAGTTCGTCGTCTGCCGGAACAAATAGTTCTGCTCTTAAACCTCTGCTCTTTCGATCACTGTGTAGTGGTATTTGGCACTCCTGGCTGTGCTCGCCGGGCTACTTCCTGTCCACTGCATTGCTAGATCAATCACTGCTGGACTTGGGTTGTGGGCACTGCTCAGAAACCAGCATCTGTGGCTTGTCTGTTGTGCGAGGGATGGACCATTTATTTAGGGGTCACTGCCAGCTCACAAGCCCTCCTGGATATTTTTATAATTAACTCAGTGGCAATTTCATTCTCATTGTGGGGGAAGAGGGGAAAAAATATATAGATATTTTACCAGGTCATCGTTGAAGTGTCTGTTCTTTTCTCCAGCTCCTCAAAGCAGCCACCTCTTTAAATGCGGTACATACATCTGCGTTTATTCATATAAAAAGTTGAAAAAATGAAAAGAAAAGGTTGAACCCATTAGTTTTGCTTTCATTTTGTGCATTTCATGGCTTTTGTTCTTATGTTGGACACATAAGAGTTTCTAACATAGGAGCATACAGTGGTGGTAGATGTCACTGTAGTGTACTGTACTGTACAGTACAGTGTGTGGGAAGTCTAGAATACCTGGCAGCAGTATGGTACATTTTGACCTTTCTCAGGCGTTAATGAGCAGACTGCAGCCAAACACACTCAAGATTTGTTAGAGCTATATCCAGCTTCAACCGAAGCTAACCCTGCTCGTCCAATGAAACTGATCTCATGCGGATAATCAACTGTCTCCTTTATTTTGACAAAATGAGGCAACTATAAATGTCAACCTTGTGTTACAAACATCTCTTAACCGAGGCTTTTGTAGCTCTTTTTTTCTTTTATGATGAAAATGGTTTACCAAAATTGGTTTCTGAAAACATTTGAGGCGACAAAAAAAAAAAAGCCACCCATTTGCTGAATCTGATTTCAACTGTCAAACTGTTGGTTTAAAAGTTTTGTGCGGGTTTCAAGAGGCGGCAAATTCATATTGGATGCCTTTGATTTGCATAAAGTAGCCTAGACCTCAACTCTTTGCAAATGAGGGGCGGCTAACGTGACGTCCAGGTGGCAACCTCCGGCTCTGAAAGGTGAAGCCAATGCAGAAGTGCGTTAAACCTGCATTTTATCCACTGACCATTGAGAGTAAAATAGACCATAAAGCAAGGTGTGCTTCAAGGCCTGTCTATCTTGTGATTGACAGGTCACTACCAGAGCAATATACGGCGACTCTACGTCACTCTTCTGCATTCCAATTATGGTCACTTCAATTCACTGGTTGCAAGAAACCAAGATGGCGACCGCCAAAATGCCAGACTTATATAGTCCATGGTGACGCCCCCTCTTGAAACCCAGAATGGGTTGCACAGCTCTTTACATAAACAATAAGTGGGAAGCATGTAAATTACGCATCCTGGAATACCTGAAAACGATGCTATATGTGTACACATGGTTGAAAAGCATCAGGGCTACATGCTATCATTTTTTGAGCAATTATTAACTTAATGAAGGCTGGCTGTTTTGAGATTCCTAAGCTGCTCGATGTGCACTTTCAACTAAAGCGAGCTCTTTTCTAAAGGTATCTTTTCTAGTTGATGAAAAATATTATCTAATCAATAAATAGCTCTTACTTGAATAAGTATTCTATGTTTTGCACCGGTTTATCTCATACACAGGGTGTTTTTTATTCTATGAATACTATTCATACATTTATTAAATACATTACAGACCATGTCGTATAATTGACATGTCCATTGCAGTAAACAAGCCAATGTTAAAAGAAAAGCATAACACAATGGGCAAATCAATTAAGGAGGGGGGGATTGTATTGCACAAAGGTGTGCGAAACAAAAAATAGCCACGTATTCCATTTGAGTCAGTGACAAAGAGCTGACTCTGTCATCCTTCCAGCTTCCTCCAGCCTGTGCTGCGCTGAAGGACTGCAACATTTTGTGCAGTCTTGCAATGTGCCTCAGCAGTTTCTGGGCAAATGTCTTCTGTTTTTGGCAGCTTTGTTGTTTCTCTCATTCCACTGCTCCTCCCAGGATTTCCCCATTAAAATTAACAGAGAGAACTTTGGATATCTATTCCCACTAGGGCGTGGCTTTAAGGATGTCTAGTGGTCTGTCTATCAACTTGGTCCAGACTGAAATATGTCAACAACTCTGTGATGGATATCCATGACATTTTTTACCGATACCCCAGATTCCCAATGCCATTAACATTTTTGTTTTTCGTGAAATGTCTTGAAAGAGATATGAAAATATTGGAGGTTCGGTGATGTTCATTTGGTGCAGACACTTGTGTCTCTCTCTGGGTAACTTCAGTGATATTTGACTTTTATCAACCTTCCTCGTCGGATTAAAATTTAAATTTGTCCCATACTGTTGGTGTAGAACACCTGCCCTCATCCCAAAATCAACCTTTTACCAAATAATAAAATTTAAGTCGAAACCGCAAAGACAGAGTTCAATCAAAATCCGCAGCCATCATAAAGTAGCCAGATCAATGTACGCCTCCAAATTGAGAGGCTTTGTGCACATTTTCGCTCATGGCATGGAATTGTTATCCTAATTAAATCGTACAACAATGGCGACAAGTTCCATCGGAATATAATCGGTACTGATGTTTTTCCGTACATCAGTAAGGTACGATGTTACAAGTTTAATGGTTTAACCATTTGAAATTAAGCAGCCAATTCACCTGAGCAACATCAAGGCCGTCGGGACATTATTATTATAAGTAAAAATCCAACACTGCGTTCTCTAGAGAGTCAAAATATTTTATTTTATGTTGTATCTAAGTTGTTTCTAGAATTTCCGGTTCACTACTTAAAGTAAGTAACAAATGATATGTCAGTTGATATGAATGTTCCATTCCATTTTCCTTAACCTGCTTATCCAGTTAAGGGTCGCAGGGGTGCTGGAGCCGATCTCAGCTGTCAATGGGCGAAGGCAGGGTACACCCTGGACAGTTTGCCAGTCTGTCGCAGGGCTTGATATGAATGTAACTAACAATAATAGTGTCCCATTAGTTTCTTGTCTCATTGCAAAGAGAGACAGATCATTGTGCATTGACAGGAATTTCAGTGTTCCTAGATGACAAATCCAGATAATAAAAATATACTGTCTGCCACTGTCGGCGTCCCAACATTCGGGATGGTGTGTATTAATATTTAATGTTGAATTTGTGTTTGGAAACAATATTCTGGGCAACAAACTAAAACATGAACTGTATAAATAAACAGTCAGTTCACACATGAAAAAGTATTTTCTCTGTTACTGGTGCAGGTTTGGAGCCATCTGTCTGAGATTTCTGCCTCCTGCTCAGTTCAAAGTACAATGGGGGTGAGCCAAGGACCATATGGATGACGAGGCTCCACTTCCAAAAGTACAAAAGTGAAGCCATCACTGATTCAGGTGCAACCATCTTGCACTTTTGACAACATTTGGAGCAATATTCTGCACAGTTGCGATTGTGTTGCTGGATCTCGTTGTCCCGCCCATTCAACCGCAGGAGCCAATAATGAGCCGAGCACGACCCTAGGTGATTAGCAGGAGAGCCACCTGACTGTTATTGGCGATCCTTTGTCCGTGTCTGGCCCTGCCTGTTTGTTTTTAACCAAAACCAATAAAGTAAGTTCCGCCTGTGCAGCAGCTGCATGTGAGAACTGTGTTTAACTTAAACTCCCGTCTGCGGTCTCCCCCGTGCCAGCCCCTCAATATCCGACCATCACCCCATCCAAAACCAGCCAGCAGATGGGCTTCCTCAGCGGAACCTCAGGCTCATTAAGCTGCTGTTGTTGATGGATTTGAGGGGTCCACTTAGGGCTCTTCTCAGTCTGATTAGCCTGAGAAGTCTCTCTGAGGATGGGATAATTGTAATTACCAGCTTTTTCATCACTTTCCAGATTGAAAATGGCTTTGATGAGACGACTTGTCCCGAAAAAGAAACAATAATCTCAATGGCGTTCTCGTTATGGAAGTTTTTTCAGAGTAAATAATTTATTCAAATGGAAGTTCATACGGCCAGTAATGTTCCCATTCTAATAGGCAATCATCTGGACCAAATCAAAGGAAATGACATTACATAGTATACCAATCTACAATCCAAATCTTACATTCTCTTACTGAGAGGCAACCTCATTTCCCCTGAGCAGATTATAGGGTTTGAATTCCCACTGTTCTTATTATGTCCTTGCTCTTATTGTTATACTTGCAGCCAGAAAAAGGATCCATCTCATGCAGCATTCAGATAAGTGATTAAGCATGTTTTTTTAAAAAGTAAAAGTCCGCTCGGTACACAATTATATCTGGTAGTGATTTCCCCGTTTCAGCAGGCAGCATGACAATGAGGGACTCCTTTGTCACTATAGCAACAACTTGTAGTCTATAATTTACGCTGCTTGTTATTGATTTTAAAAAAAAAAACAAGCCCTTGGTGAAATCTTAACTTTATCAATAATTTCCAGAACAGCAAAATCTATCTTCAATAAGAATTAGTTCATTGTGTGTTCACTGTTTGACTGTTATACACTCCCTCATAAATCAATACCTTTGCATAGTATAGCTAATGGAGTGAGTCACTAATCTACAATGGTTCCTCATTCCAAGGACGTCTTTGAACAAATAAAATGCTTTCCTTAAACGATCACACAAAATTTAACATGGTTTTGTGGACTCTAGCAAGGTCTCCAGCAATTGTCACACAACTTCTCCTGGCTTGTGATTGCACTGCTCCTGAATATTGATCGATGTGGAATCTTTTGTGACAAAGGAAGGTGCACGATTGAACCAGGTGAGACGGTAAAAATAAATTCCCCCAGTGAGTTCCTGATAAACTCTCTCTGCTCTGAAATTGTTTCTGATTTAATAAAATCCTCAATACAGGACTTTGCTGGGGTCCTTTGTTAACACAGTAAGTCAAAGCATCAAATGATGGTATGTTTTTTTTTATCTCACATTCTGCCTAAATAAAAGGACGAAATAGGAATTTAGTTTAATTAAATATTGAGTCATAGAAGTTTTTCAAGAATTGTGAGATAAGTGGGCATATTTAGTTATTCTTCAATATAATTTGATTCAACTATCAACAGAAAGTATTAATGGCAATTCTGAAATGTTGAAATGTATGTGAGGCTGAAAGAAGCCAAATTTGTTATAAGAAGATGAATGGGGATATTTACCAAGCCTATTGGTAATTACCATCATTTGTGCAACTTTTCAATTAAGTGCGGTTTTAAGAATAAAGATGGAACTAGTAAAGCCAATGATGGCTGCTTTAGAAATCAAATAAAGCATTGGCTTTGGTTTGGACTGTGCGGCAACCTCCGGTTCAGTAAAGTGAAGCCAATGCAAAAGTGCCTTAAACTTACATTCTCTACACTGGCCATCGGGGGGGCTCCTCTGGTTTAAAAAATAAGTCAGATTATGTGGAAGTCTATGAGTAAATTACTCTACTTCTCACTTGATTGATTGTAAACATGAGTTTATGGACTCAATCTCTAGTTTCAAGTCCTCTTCAATACAGCATGATGTTCATTTAGTAACTTATGGTCCCATTTAGAGTCAAATAGACCATAAAGTGGAGTATGCTTCAGGGCAAGTTGTCTGTGTGTTCCTCTTAGAACTTTCACAACTTTGTGTTTTCAGTCCATGAAAGTTAATAATAACATTTTGGTTTGGTTGTAGCTCCACCCTCTCGTGTCGCTTTTGGTTGCAAAAAAACAAGATGGCGACTGCAAAAACGGCAAACTCACGTTCCAAACCACTGGGTTATGTCACAGATACTTCATCCACTTCTAATAAGGTTTGGACCCCACTTTTCATAATAAAAACAAAAGCTCAAATATCAGGTACTGACAGATTGTCTTTGCTATGATATCCAGGCTGCTCTGGTTTCTTCAGCACCATTTACACAGCTCTAATCCTTCAGAACTTGTCAACAGAAGGTTTGGTAAAGACAAATAATAAAAAGCTGTGGTTTCCTCCCAAGCCCACCGACGCTTGTCTCACAGCTGTGAATCCATCCATCTCTGCAGTCCCCCGGTGACTCCCACCACCACCAGCAGCAGCAGCCACCGCACTGCAAACAGTTCAACAGGCCTTAGGTATTTATTTTGCCTTTGGTACTGAGCTAACACTCTGCACTGACAGAGACACTCGGGTACACTGAGCGGTAAAGAGGGATGGCTTGGCAGGTGACAAAATTTGTCCAAGCTAAGTTATGCACATGTGAGAAAAAAAAAAAAAAAAAAAAAAAGGTAGAGAATGAGACAAACAGCCATGTTTTTCTCATACCTCACCACTTTTCTGTTAATTTGCCAGAGGCAGCATGTGGCAGGAGAAGTAGCTGAGTAAATTGGGGACTGAGCTCATGGTTCCCCTCCGGTGACTTCTTTAGGCCCCCAGGGCACAGGAACTGTTGGTTAATCCCATTGTGTGTGTGTGTGTGGGGGGGGAAGCAGCAATGGCGGTTCAGGGGGCAGGTAGGCAGCAATGTGTGTGTGTGTGGGGGTCTGAGAAAGGTGGAATAATAACTGCCATTTGTATTCCATGATGGTACTAAAGACACCAAAGGACAAGCACACAGGGACACAAGGAATGTCACACACTTCCCCCGCACAATGTTTACGCTGAGCCTGTATTCCCTGCAGGGCCCGAGAGCAACGTTGTTATATATATACGTTCAAGGATTCACCCAGCAGGTTGGGAGAAGAATGGATCCTCCTCAGGAAAAGGGTTAAACGACCTGTCATCCCCTCAGCCATCATCCTGTGTCACCGGCAAACCCTCGCCCGACTCTGTCTGCGTGCTAATCGTCGTCGGAAACACAGGTGTGTCGCCCCCAATGGCTTTACCTCGTGACTGAACCGCCCCTGCAAGCACACACACACACACACACACACACACATACATCTGTGACAGATCTGTGACAGCAGATCTGTCACAGATGTGCCACCGATTTCTGAAATCTGGGCATATACACGATTCAGCACTTTTGCGGTGATATTTTTTTCATCTTGTCATATTGGGGACTCTAGTCGTCCCCAAAGCCTTGAAATATCTTCAGTGCTTTTACTAAAACTTTCTGTCACAAGGAAGAGCTTTGGCAGAAATAAAGGCGGCGGATGAATATTTCCGGTTGAAATTTGCTGAATGTACAGAGGCTTCATCTCTTGTTAAGGTAGGTTCTTAAATGTTTAGCCTTATAGTATATCACATATACTGTAGGCATTAATTGAATACATTTTGCGAAATGAAATATCAGTTTCCAGCTATACAACGAAAATGTGACTAGATTTATGCCAATCAGTATCATTAAAACGATATACTGCTTGATGATAATTCTTGAATATCTGACCTATTACATAATGAATCTGGGCCTATATTTATCAAGTTTGTCAAAGTAGGAAATAAGTCCTATGAGTGACAAATCTTTTGTCTTACTGACAGATATAGTATAGAAAAAGTATAGAAATTCTCTATTTCTCTATTTGTGTGTGCTGGCATTATGGCAGCATATTTTTTTTCAACAATACCAAGCCATACATAACATCAGAATTTCTACATTGAGAGCGGTAAAACAACAATGTTACTCTCTCTGCTAAAAGTAGTCCTCTTTGCTTAAAGTCAGTCTTGGAAGCTTCATTAATAGTTTGATTCTGAGGCGCTTGATAAACACATGCCGAGATCTGTATCGAAGTGTTAACGGCATTATTCCAAACGGCATCATGTTATTTTTTTACTTTGAGTTTTAATCTAAGTTGTCAAAATGAATAATGGAGAGAATGTAAAAAAAAAAAAGGAAAAAGCTTTATCAAATCAAATTTCTGGCACAAATGAAGCAATTTCCCAAACAATCAAGAAACAACCCGCAAAGAGATGTGATGTTTCCTCTCTGGGAAGAAAGCAATCAAGAACTAATAATGAGCACAATTTTTTGTTTCTGAGCAAAACCAAATTGTGTCACGTCTGAATGAAAACGCAGCTATCATAAACTCTTGAAATAAGCAAAAATAATTAATTTGCTCGGCACAGGGCATGAAGTAATATCTCCTGACAAGAGCATGTCTGAGTTTAAAAATGTGTGTAACAGTTTAAACCTATGGTGTTACTTCTCGGTTTTATAGCCGGTAGCCTTTCAGGTCCTCGCCAGCACCTGATTTCTTTCCCCAATCCCATCCCTAATAACCCCTCTGGACTGTCTACCTCCATGCCTTCACCACGGGGCATAACATTTGGTCTCTGTCTCTTCTACCTCTCCTCCGTCTGTTCCTGTAGACCTTTCCATCTGTCCCCATCTGCCCCCGGGAGTCTGAAGCTTTGTGATCTGAGCTCATTGGGCTGCCAAACAGTTTGAGAGACTGACCTCGCTCTCTTTCACTCGTCTCCTTTTTCTTTCCCCTCCTGCTTTCAATCTTCGCCCACTCGATCTTCTGCCTCCGACTCTTTTATCTCTTTGTCACCTCATCATTTACTTTGTGAAAGGGGTTCATAACATTTAACACTGCTTCTCCAAGT
The DNA here is from genome assembly GCF_027596085.1 of Anoplopoma fimbria. Classification (NCBI taxonomy): domain Eukaryota; kingdom Metazoa; phylum Chordata; class Actinopteri; order Perciformes; family Anoplopomatidae; genus Anoplopoma; species Anoplopoma fimbria. The sequence continues at coordinate 13,979,174 of NC_072463.1, forward strand.
TACCGTCTAGCTCTACTGCTAAAGCTGGTTCTACCTTTTTTATCATTTTATCTAACCTTATTTTAAGCTGTTGCCTTTAGCATTTCAACATCAGTGATCCGTACCATTACATTACAGTCATTTAGCAGACGCTTTTATCCAAAGCGACTTACAATAAGTGTATTCAACATAGGTATTCAAGAGAACTACTAGTCACAAGAAGTCATAAGTGCATCTCCTTTCTTAAACAAGCATCTAAGAGCATAAACCAGAGCAAAAGTACAGTGCAGAAACATATTTTACCATATTTTACCTCTTATTTGATGATGAGTACATGCAGACTAGCCTCTTATACTGGCCTTAACGCTGAATTTACATACTGCAAGTTATGTTATAGGAACTTTCACAATTCAAGTACATTGTACAAAAGTTTATTTCACAATTGTAACAGCATACCTTCTTCATCTTACAGGGGTCAATTCTCTATTGCCATTTACTGTACTCCCCAGATTTATATGGAACATAATGGGAACATGAGAAAGGGTCCTATGTTCCCAGGGTCCTGTATTCCCCCAACCCATTCTCATTCCCAGCATGTCACTGAAGGACGCTTGTTCAGGGACACTTGGCGTCCTTAAGGTTTTAGGCCACAAAACTAAGTAAGAGATCACGGTTTTGGTTAAAGTTAGTAGGTTTTTGACAGCCTTGGTGGGCTGGTTCCCCAAGATATAACACATAATTTGATTCTGTAAAAGTTCTCCCTCAGCTCTATTCCCTAAAGACGACATGAGCTATTTTGGGAACTCATCAAAGGGAACATAAACATGACACACAGAGCTGGGGAACATAATCATGAACTTTCCAGAGTTATTTTAGTCCATTGTTATGGTTCACACTCTCAGCCGTTGTTTCCAGCCGCAACAAAAACTGTTCTCGCCCAAAAAGCTCTCATTAACCCATGTACACTGCCTGCTCAGCACAAAACAGCAGACAGACAAAGTAAGTGCTTCGCTGGTGAAAATAGTGGAGCATTTAGCAGATATTTCTAGTTGGTGGAGAGCCAAAACGGAGCAAAAAAGCGAGTGAATATTGGTAGTCACCCCAAACATGAGTCCATCTCTTTAACTGCGGCACGTGTTATTAGGCGACTGTTTGCCAACACGTTAGCCCTAGCAACTTAATGAGGCAATTATGTTAGTGTGTGCCCCTAGGTGACCAAATTAATATTTTAATGCAGGTTTAAGGATTTGATATACTTAAACCAGCAGGCCCATGTGCACTCCCCCCCTCCAGACCTTTGCTGTTGATCTGCTGAACCACCTGACTGTCACTGTGAACTCCTCCCTAAGGCTGAAGGTGAGCCATCTGTGGACAGCCACCTGTAAATAATTCAATTTTCAACCCCTGTGGCCATTCCCACCTGCCAAGCTTATATCTACACCATCACCCCCCATCCCCCTTTTGATCAGCTCTGCCAATATCACGACAGCCTGTACATCAGCACTGGCTTCATACCGCACCGCCGTGTTTACTCCGCGCTGTCACTGCCTTTCTGCAGTGCCAGAAATCACTGCTGAGCCTATAGTGAAGGTGTCATGGGTCTAATTCAATAAAACATCCGCGTTTGCGCCACTCAACCCTGTAACATCTCCACTATTTGACCGCCGAATGGTGCTGCCTGTTTAATGACCCTGCAGATTGATGATGGCACACCCCGATGTTCTCTTTATGTCACGGCTGTGGGTAAGTAAATTGTCCTATTGACATCTGAATTGGGCTTCTGTGTGAATCCCTGCTGAGCTTATGGTAGAAAGCGTTGTTGCATCAAACGCTGTGGCAAGTGTCTTCACATCTGCTCCGTAGAAGCCTCTCCAGGCTAAGCGCCCTCCGTTAATTGGGTAAATAAGATTCTGCATCCACAACAGTGTCATCCCCAATTCTTCAAACAATAGTTAAAGCATCAATGCTTTACGCTCTTTTTCTTTCCCATGGTGTGACTTAAGGCCGCCACAAAAAGCTTAAAGTGCAGCCGAAATAATTAGATCATCAGACACTTTGCACTGCACCTCAAGCTTCGGCCATCTTAAATCCAAAGTGCAACTGTCCCCTGAAACACTGACCCCTGGCTCATTTAGACCTTTGCAGGCCTCCTTCCCTTCTTCCAACACAGATTATCTTCTCTCACTCTCCTCTCATACTCCCTCCAATGATGGCCCGTGGCTGCTCAATTCTAAACCCCCTTATGCCGATGTACAAGGCTTCAAAAAAAGGATTTGCACCCTCGCATCTCTAACTTATAGGTCATCTCTACCGCCGCTTACCTCCAGGCCAACTGCTTAAACCGATCAGAACTCTGCAACTTTGTTCAGTTGCACAGTGGCTGCTCAATGGTCAATGAAGGGCTCGATTTGTTACCGGAACAGGATCCATGACGTCTTGGTGCCAGTGTTCTGGTACCAATTTGCACAGATCTGGCACCTGGTGTGCATGCGAATATTATTCCTGTACATATTGCTGAAAATGAAACAGATCGTAAAAAGACAGAGCGTGTCACGGTTTCTTAACCGGCTTGCTTTCTATGTCCATCCCCCCATGTAGCAATCTACAGACAGAAGAGAAACCCCGGGAAAGTAAGTAAGAGAGAGAGAGAGAGAGACGCAAACTTGCGTAAACAGCTGTCTGCTTGTGCCTCCCCCCACTGTTTTTGAGTAATTACTGTAAATGCTCTCAATAATAAATGTAAATTAAATTGTTTTTGTTTGTTATGAGAGTTTTGTATAGTTTTAACAGCTGGCACCTAGGCTTTGTCCAATGTGTTCCAGGCAACAAGGACTTTTTACATGTTTTTCGAGACTCTTTACTCTCACTCTGACCTGCTGAACTGCCCTCTCTCTGCGTTCCGGGACCTCCTGATTTACAAATTGAGCTTGCCTTTAAACAAGCCCTGTAAAAAAAATAAAATAAAAAAAGTATTAATTGCATTATGAACAAAGGTTGGAAATCCTGTAAACAATTAAATTTGCTAAATATTTACTCAAATGTAGATATTTAAGACCTGGTTTCTAAAACATGGCCAAGACAAATTGGCCGTCTTTGTAAAAATTGTCCGACATGTTTACATAGCTTTTATCAGTGGAAAGATCATATCCCTTGTGCTGCGAGTGCCTAGTTACAAAAATTCAGAGGTTTAATACCAAGCCACGTGACGACATGCGGACCTTTCGCAGCACGACGCTCAGGCCGTGATGACAACATTTGGCTTCAATGCGACGAGTTTAAAAAAAGCTTAACGGGGCAAGTCAGCAATGCAAATTTGAGGCACTTGTTCATAACAGCTTTGAATACATTTTGAGCAGGCAGAGGACCAACTACCAGGATCCTACTGACCCAGAGCAGCGTCTTCCAGTCTGTCTAAGGTACACTGTTGTACAGCGTAAGCTACTTTATTGAGTTTCTTCTTTTAGTGAAATGCTCCAAGTGAATTTGAGCTCCCTCCGGTAAACAGTAACACAGTGTGTACGTCTAGGGGTTTTATTGTGAAAGCTGCTTTTGTCAAGATTGAGAGGAGTAATGAATGTTGTCATCTTGGTTGGGACTAGAGGTTACTGCGACTTACAGGAAGTGTATTCAACATAGGTATTCAAGAGAACTACTAGTCACCAGAAGTCATAAGTGCATCTCCTTTCTTAAACAAGCATCTCAAAGCATAAGCCAGAGCAAAAGTATAGTGCAGAGGCAGATTACTACGAAAACAATAATTGCAACAGACTAATCAGAATATAGTAAGTGCTACAAACTACTACGAATAGGACAAGTGCAGTAAACAAATACAAATTCAATAAGTGCAGCGAACTGATACGAATACAGTAAGTGCAGCAACTAATACGAGTGCCATAAGTGCTACGAGGAAGGCTCAGGGTAGTACTTCTTGAAGAGGTGAGTTTTCAGCCTGCGCCGAAAGATGGGCAGCGACTCTGCTGTCCTGACGTCAGTGGGGAGTTCATTCCACCACTGAGGGGCCAGGACAGAAAAAAGCTGTGACCGGGTGGATCGGCCGCAGGGACCTCTGAGCGACGGGGCAACCAGTCGCCCCGAGGCAGCAGAGCGAAGTGGTCGGGCAGGGGTGTAGGGCTTGACCAAGGCCTGGAGATAGGAAGGAGCTGTTCCTTTCACTGCCCTGTAGGCTAGCACCAGAGTCTTAAACTGATTGGTTGATGCCTTTATTCACAGTGGTAAAGCTCTGAAAAATAAAACCTTGTTCCCATAAAATATGAGGTCCCTTTTCTAATAATCGCGCTCTGTTTGAAGCACTCATGACAAAAACAACACTTAACGGAAAACTACATTGATATCTGAATTAATCACAAGGTGTATAACGGCTTTTATTGTGTAACTACACTCGAACTTGGTGCAGCAGCCTTGGTTCTAGATCCTCTCTCCCTGTACGGCCTCCTCCATCTGGTCTCCACTCTGCAACACAATGGCTCTGGTGGTTTGACCTTTCCTCTCCAGTCAGAACAGTAGCGTCTGTACCCCTCATCCTCTGCAGGTTAAGGATCCTTTTATTCAAGTATTATACGTCTGTCTCCCTGAGTCACCTCCTTTTACCTCTGCTCACTCTAATTCCTCTTAAGAAAAGATCTCCTTGTGTTCTCCTTGTTGCTTATTTTCTTTCCCTGGTATTTTTACAGCAGTTCAGCACTCAGAAAATTGTAAGGGCACCATGACTTTGAACTTTGCAGTACTTTGCAGTGATGAACGAGAGTGTCTGGAAAAAGGCTCGCTGCTGTGTTGTCACACAACATATCATTTCACAATCTTTTTTGCAATTGAGGCACATAGGCAGAGCAATGTAGTAAATAGCTGCTGCCATGGCTCGGATCTCATTTGCATTGGAAAAAGAATAATAACGACATAGCAATCCGTCCAAAAGTAATTAGCCCAACTGATTGATGGAGTTGCTCAAAAAGTGTGATTGGGGGTCAGAGGTTTTTACGGTGCCAATCAAGGCCCATTTGACGGCTCAATCTGTGATTGAGCCGTCAAATGGGCCTTTTACATTGCTCTGCCTATGTGCCTCAATTGCAAAAAAGATTGTGAAATGATATGTTGTGTGACAACACAGCAGCGAGCCTTTTTCCAGACACTCTCGTTCATCACTGCAAAGTACTGCAAAGTTCAAAGTCATGGTGCCCTTACAATTTTCTGTGCTGAACTGCTGTAAAAATACCAGGGAAAGAAAATAAGGCTGTGATTATAAAAATTGAATGTTCTTGTACCACGTTTGCAGCTTCCAGCACTGTATGTGTGCAGTTTTTTATTGGTCACAGAGACAGATTTAAAAGTTTGTGCTAATTTAAAAAAGAAAATGTCACATGCTAATTTGGTGCTATGTAACGATGCAGATGAGACATTCTCAATAGATCATGCAAGGTAAAAAGCATGGAAATGAAGAAGCGGCATTGTTCTTTCACTTTTGAGCTAGTTATCCATAGCGTTATAGTACAGTGTATTAAGAAGAATGACATATCAGACTGCTGTTCAAATGTTTACCCTACAAATACTTTATAAGCTACTTAGATGTTTGCTTTATAAAGTATTTTGCGACAATGTATTTCATGTTTCCATGAGAAAAAAGAAACAGATGGAGTGGAAAATAAGCAACAAGGAGAACACAAGGAGATCTTTTCTTAAGAGGAATTAGAGTGAGCAGAGGTAAAAGGAGGTGACTCAGGGAGACAGACGTATAATACTTGAATAAAAGGATCCTTAACCTGCAGAGGATGAGGGGTACCGACGCTACTGTTCTGACTGGAGAGGAAAGGTCAAACCACCAGAGCCATTGTGTTGCAGAGTGGAGACCAGATGGAGGAGGCCGTACAGGGAGAGAGGATCTAGAACCAAAGCTGCTGCACCAAGTTCGAGTGTAGTTACGTATATGGACCCACATCTATGAAGTTAGATGGTACAGTAACAAGTATAAGCAGGAAATTCCTCTGGATGACTCAAACAAACACAAAACTTTCACTCAGGAGACCGTCGTTCACGTCCCATGTGAAACAAAAAGTAATTGTTAAAAAATAAAGAAAGGTCATGTGATTTTTTTTATTTATTTAAATTTGGGTTCTCCCTTAAAAAGAAAAAAAAAATTGGCTTTGTGTTTAAAAAACAACATTTCGGTTGCGTATGTTGTGACTTTCTAGCTAAATATATGTTTTTTTATATAATTAATTGGATAAAATACTAATTCCATTGAGGGGAAAACAAAGAAACCAGTTGGCATTACTTTTTATTGACCTAAACAGGTTCAAACAGATCCAAGATTTTCTCAGAACAGGACTGAGAAAAATGTAACCATCTTCATTAGATACCTTTTTAAAAAAAAGTAAATAAAAGGGCCTGAGATTCAGCATTACACATTTTTAAACTTGTGTTATTAGATACAGTGCTGAAAAAAATATTTGATTTTGAAAAAGTCACGACAATTCAGTGGTAATCTCAGCTAAACTTGGTAGGTAAACTCAGATTTAGGTGTTGTTAGCATTCCCGTAAACAGTGACTGTATCAGTCCTGAGCTGAACCTTGTTTCAATGTAAGATGTAACTCAACAAACGCAGCAAATAAACTCTTGGCCTTGTAACTAACACGAGGTCACTGTCATGTTCTGCCTTGCCCTTTGGTTACGTTTCTCATTTTCTGTCTTTCATCCTTTCCTGTTGTTTTTTTTGATACTGTATACTCTGATCTCTCATTTCATTTCATTTCTCACCTCCTTGACCATCCACACCTGCCCTCACATGGCCCTGATTTTGCCATCAGTTTGCCTTGTTTATATACTTCCTTCCACTATTCTCCTGCCAGATTACCTTGTGAGTTCATTGTTTCCCAGCATTTCCAGAGTAAGTTTTGCTATGGGTTTTGGCATTATTCAAATAACAAGAGGTTACAAAGATAGAAAAAATAGACTGACAAATCTTGTTCACTTGTTTGTCAAATAAGGCTGGAGGAAAAAAGTAAATTACATTCATTCAAGTCCCAGGGAGGAGCCGCATATCGTCTTAGCTGTCTTAATATTTGTTGCACTCTTTAATTATTTCCGACGGCGATAAACATAATACAAAAAGCTCAATGTTACATAAACTCAGTTTAGACTTCATAAAGAGAGCCATATCTGCTCGTGCATGCAGCGCCTACATAGTTATGGGCTTCCAGCAATACGCCGAAATCCCTGCTGGTAGTTGGCCGAGATCCCAGCATTCTATATTTTTTTACAGTCGTCAGTGTTTTTAAGTGGTAAACTCCAGCTGACAGGCTGATGCACTGCGTTTCACGGGGGCCAGCAAAGAGTAAAAGCAGAATTTAGATAGGGATCAGAGTTTTTCGAAAAGCTACAGAGGAACTCAATGTCTTTTTTGATGTGAAATCCAGTTTGCTTCTTTCGTGCGCTGATGTATTTTGATGTCAGTGGATGGCAGAAAGCGCACTTAAGAGTGATGCAAGAAGGCGTTGTTATTACCTACTCAACTGTGAAGGTTTAGAGGGGCATTTTGGGCAAATAAAGTGACTTTCAAGTGTGTGTGTGTGTGTGTGTGTGTGTGTGTGTGTGTGTGTGTGTGTGTGTGTGTGTGTGTGTGTGTGTGTGTGTGTGTGTGTGTGTGTGTGTGTGTGTGTGTGTGTGTGTGTGTGTGTGTATATGTGTCCTCAGGGGACATGATGAATTATTTCACATTTTATTACGTGTTGTCAGATTCAGAGCACGTTTCATTTTTTTACGAGCCGGAGTGAGGAAAAGCAACAAAGAGAGGCAGATGCACAGGCTGGTTTGGCCGGGCAGAAGTGCAGCCAGCCAGATGCTACCTGACAGAAACAGGAAGAGTTTTATAGCGTCGACGGGCTCTGTTGTGAACACCAGCACGAGAGTGAGTGCTGCTTTGTGCGACACAAGAAGGCAGGAAAATGTCATCAAATTCAGAAGAAACCGAGTGAGCAATAGCCTCACAAAAATTATGTTTGTATGCAAATATTTAGCATGATCCACTACCTGAATTTTCACTGTCATTGTCTTTTCGGGTGTGAAATCCTCAGATGGCAACCACATTATGAAACTTTTAACTAGTTTGGAACCAGTGTCAGTTCAACACTGGTTCCAATTAATGCCTCTATAAGACCTATATCAGTGAAGTCAGTGAGTTAATTATTCTCGCGTGGAGCCAATGTTGACTTCACGCTGTTTTTAACAAGGGTTTTTTGTCATTTTTAAATGAAGAAGAAAAGATCTTGTGCTATAAGATAAATAAAATATGTTCTTTCACAAAGGCTTTATGTAATCATACTTGTAAAAAAAACTTGATTCCATTCATGCAGAAGGGTCAAAATACCTGGTCCATTAAAATCCTGACTATGAACACATAATCCTTAATAACATGTCGTAAATACTGATGGTCAGCAACACAGCACATTTCTCAGTTTCATAGTCAGACTTTATTACATCCTGACAATTCAGGTTCAGTTCAGTTCAGTGGTAATGGAAAAAAAGAACATGACAAAGACGTCACATCCTGTCGTACAGGAGTAAACACGGAGGCCACTGAAGACATCAGCAGTATTTCACCCATCCAGGGCCGGATCGTCGTCTCAGTTTACCGTGCATCATCTGCATACCTGCGTCCCCCCCGTTTACTTATATTCACCAACCTATAGTCGGTGTGCTGTTTATGGGCCCACCTGTACAACACAGCAACACATAAATATCGCATGAATTCTGACTGTTTGGACTGAGGTTGCTTTGCAAAAGAAAATCCGATCTGTATGTAATTAAGGACCAAATATGAAAGTTGAAGAAACCTGAATGGAAAAGATCGGAGTGATTTTTACTGTTCACACCCTTATGGAAAGAAAACTTATCTGAGTCACATATCAGAGATGCATCAATACCAATATCAGTATAGGTGTTTTAATAAACAGACATTTAATACAGTTATATCTTTGTATTCAGTACTTGTATTCTGTTAGATAAAGTTATGGAAGCACTGTTTAAGTCAAGCCTGATGTTGCCTTACACATAAGAGAATGATCCTAGTCTCTTCCACACAGTGAGGCATACAGCTAATAATATAAGCACTTGTCGACAGATCAGTACTCTATATCGGCCGACACACAAAGCGCAGGTATCAGTATCAGGACTGAAAAAGTTGTATTGATGCATCCTTATCAAATGGGGGCAAAAAAAAAAAATCTAATTGTGGCCATATCAAAAAAAAAATAGTTTGCGGTGTGAACAGGACAGATGATTTTGGTTTCCTCTCTATTTATATGCGCTTTCGGTCTAGACAGCTGCACGCAGTAATCCTGGATAAATCAATCCAGGTTCTTCTTATCAATCCTGCACTTGGTGACTGGTTAATGGACTTGTACTTGTATGGCGCCTTTCTAGTCTTCCGACCACTCAAAGCGCTTTTACACTACGTTATTTACCCATTCACACCCATTCACACACTGACTGCAGGGGGGCACCGGCTCATCAGGACAATCCAACACCGTTTACACAACATGTACACTTTTTTTTCTGAAAATGGAACAAAACGATAGTTTCAGTGCTTGAGACTATGAGGTCACCCCACCAGTTGTAAATTGGATGTACAAAAATAAAGATTAGCAACAAAAGATTTATCTAACAAGTTTAGAAAAATTTGTTGGGTTTAATACTTTGGATTGGACGCCATTAGATACTACTTCGCAGGAACACATCTCATTCAGGTGCAATTTGTGGAAGCAAAGTGTCTTTCCCAAAGATACCGACCATCGACATGGACTGGAGAAGCTGGGGATCGGGGGACCCTCTTCTATGAAGATGACCCGCTCTACCCCTGAGCCACAGCCGCCCCTCCAAACTTGCATTTAAGGAACAGAAATAGCCAGACGCAAATTCTGAGGATGAAGACAAAACACATCAGTTTTATCTTGTCGTGTCTAGATGGTTACCCTCGCTTTGCAAAACTCTCACTAGATGGTCGAAGTTAGGTATTGACCTGAAAAGATTGAGGTTTAGGATCGGTCATCATGGGTCACCGCCGACACAAGCACCTCATCTTGGATTGGTTTAGCACCAAGAATGGGCGACGGACTGGACCCTAGGACAGTATGCCACTAAATATATACTTTCACTGCCACATGCATTGCTCATGAAATGGTCCAACACATCTCTGAGAGCATGCTTTTAAGCTGCTGCAGAAGTCCATTATGGTATCTATATAAACAGCCATTAACGGCGCAATGTGGGTTCTTATCCTCCGCTTAGCCAGACAGATATCATTTACTTGCAGACAGGAGCTGTGTGTCTAACATTGCGTGAGAAAAAAACAAAGAAAACCAACAAACTATTCTGACATCTGTGAAGTGGGAGAGTACCCCTCCCACATAGCAGCAGACAGACACAGAGAGGAGGACGAGTCATGAGCTTCACAGCTTTTGCAGCAGTTTTAGATGAAACAACTTTTTTTCCCCCACTTTTTGGACCAAGATCTGATTTTTTTTTTTCTCTTCTTCTTCTTCTCCTACAAGCCTGTTTGTGAGGCGTAGCAGTGAGAAGCAAGCGGCGTTTTGATGGCACAGGAATAAAAGAGGATGGTGCGACATCAGACGCGCTTTCCTGAAATACCGGAGAAAAATGTAAAAATGTCTTTTCGAGACTAGAATAGAGGCCAAAAAAATGTGTTTTGCATGCAGACCTCGCATGTAGTCTTCAAGTCAGGGCCTGGGCCACTTGATGGATGAAAGCAAGACGAGGATACAAGCTTTGTGATTTCTAAAAATATTCCAAAATAATGAAGTAGCTGTGGGTGAGTCACAGCACCTCCTGTTCTTCTTACCTGCCGTTGGAAGTTGTGACAGAATCAGACGCTTTTGGAAAGTTTCTGGCGAGACTTCACATTGCATTTTAAAGTCATTTGCCTCCAGCCACGACATTCATTCTCCATCAGCTCTAATCGTAGACAGCTGCATTGACAACTTATTTAACAAGTTATAATAAGTCTCCTGAAAACAGTGCTGCCGAGATCCTCTCTGCACATTTTAAGTGAAGCGAAGATAAATGTAGTACCTTTTGCAAGCTTTCCTAACATACCCAGTTAATACTCAACAGCTTCAAGCTGAATAAGTTTATTTTTCAGATTTTTGACTCATAACTGTTAGACGTTTGCTTATGTGGCCTCTTGAATGGACATGATAAGTTTAAGCACTCTGGCATTTAAGATTCAAAATGTGCTTTCGAGCTAATTAAGCAATAACTCTTTGTTGATCTGAAATATTATGACGAAATACTGTGTCATTATTTCAACAAGACAGAGAGTCTTCAGACTTGCTCAATAGGCACAGCTGAGGAAGATGGGAATGCAAGGACGTACTAGGCTGAAGACCTTCAAGACACTTTAGTATGTCTTTCTGACCAGCTTGCTGGCCGGACAGCTAAGATACTGAAGAAAAAGATTTGATATAAAAATGGCAACAAAAAAAAGCGTTGATCTAGGACTGCCCTTGGACGGGGGTCTAGGGGTAGTCTCCATCGCGGAGATCGACAAAAGATTACGGGCCATAATACATGATGTTGCACTGTCAGTTATTACAACTGAGGTTGTTCCCCTGGAAGCAACTTGGATAGACCCGAATGTAAACAACCATCATTCTGTCTCCGCCAATATCAGGACGCTGTCTGAAGACACGTTCTCTTCCAAAGGGCCTGATGCATTAAGCCGTCCAAAAAAAGTTAGGTAGCCATGACCAGTTTGCAACCTCCGTTTCTGACGAGTGAAGCCTATGACCAAGTGTCTTAAAACCTTGCATTCTCTCTACTGACCAGCGGTGGCGACTCTAATCGACATGAGTTTATTGATCTCAATCCCTAGTTTCAAGTCTTCTTCAATATTCCACGATGTTCGTTTAGTGAATTATGGCCCATTTAGAGTCAAATAGAACATGAAGCAGGGTATGCTTTAGGGCGGGCTTACCAGAGCTGTATACGACGTCACTACATCACTCCTCCGCATTCCTAATAAGGTAACCTAACATTCATCGGTTGCAAAAAAACAACAACATGGCGACGGACAGATTCCAAGATGGTAACGGCGAAATCATCGAACTCTTGGCTTCATCAGGGCAGTCCAAAATCCAATGGGTGATGTCCCAACGACTACGTCCACTTCTTGTATACAGTCTATGGCCATGACGCGTCTGTTTACACTTCTCACTGCTCAACAAGATGCACCTAGACCCGGGTAGGAAGTGCTTTAAAGCTCCTGTCCTAGCAGCAGAAGAGAGGACCTCTGGTGTGAGGACCGCTGGTCTCTCTGCCTCTCAGCATAGGAGTTGGTTTTGTCTTGTTTGTATGTCTTTACATTAATAAATCCTGTTTGATTTGATTGTTTTAAAGGTGTCACCCTTTGGTTGATTTGGATCAGTTGGCTTCCGTAACTGTGTTGAACATGTCTAATAGTGGAATACACATGGACACTTCAAATGCACTGTGTCTGACCTAGAATGTTGTAGGGCTCAACGGTCCAGTTTAAAAGGGCTTATGTTGTGGTTATTTAATGCAGGTGATAATTCCCTTGAGATTAAAGACATAGTCTGTATCCCCATCTTTGCTTTTGGACACATGAAACGATGGGAAAATAATTTGCACAGTGAAGAAGGCCAAAAGGAAGAAAACAAGATCTCCTCATTAGCAGCATATAGCAGAATTAGATCAAACACACTCAGTCTCACCGTCTCCTGAGCTGTAAAAAGAGAATTTGGACCTCCAGGTACAACACAAGCTATTTTCCTATATAAGAGAACAGTTGAAGTGGATTTGTGTGAGTACACACGGTGGGGAAGAGTCTGTTCATTACTGACTATTCAAATGAAGTGTAAATCTGCCTCCCATTATGTTTTATAAATTATAAAATGCCTCCCAAGAAATCACAACAATCCCATCTGGGATTAACTTTTAAAAGATCATTTAAAATGTAGGCATTTTACGTTTACAATATTCTACTCTGATTTGATGTTCTGGACCTGCCCTTCTCTAACTACCTTGAAGCGTGAGGTCAAACGTGTAGACAGCTGTTCCACCAAAAACATGGAACATTAGATTAAAAGAACATTACAGCATTTGCATTAGTTTGGCGAGAAGAATACATTTATTGAACTGGAAATTACATACCAAGAAATATAGACATCCCTCTAAATTAATATATTAATCTTGAGAAAATAAAGTTTGCACTGACAGGTTCTGCTGAAATTTTAATCCACTTGGTATATGGGCCAATACTTCATAACATTAAAGTATTCCTGGCTGTATGTGAATGGATTCATTTATCTATCAATCTTTTCATAGCCATGCATTAGGGTTTGAAAAACAAAAAAAGTTAGAGAAATTATCATAAATGACAGAGAAGCATAAACTCTGTGAAGCCATGACTTATCTTGCTCTATAAAATTAAAATAGTTTAAAAAGTGAGGTTACACGGTTCATATGGAACAACGGGGCAATGGCTTCCTGCTGCAAAATGAGTTTCTCTTCAGAGGCTGGGTGAGCTGTATCTTTGTACATGTTATTTAAGAGTGGTTGTCAACCTCTCTTGGCTCCTTTAAAACGAAGCAATCTCCACCCGCGACCTCGCATGACAGGCTTTAATACGCCCACGAGAGGTGAGCAATGATTCACCCACCATCTTAAGGATGTTTCATTTGATTAATTATCAGAGAGCCGGAGGCTCGAGATGATTCATTACTTTACCAGAAAAAAAAAGCAAAAGCCGATACCAGATAATTTAGTTTAGCAGAAATATGATCGTTCTTCCCCCCTTCCATTAATCATCTCGTGACCCCTCTGGCTTAACTAGTGACCCTGTAGTTGGGCTTGACCTCCAGCTTGTCTACCACTTATTTAGATGCTTCCAGCTTTCTTTGAGGGTCCACAACAAGTGGCAGGCCTCTAAATCCATGTGGCAATTAAGTTCCCACAAAGCTGGAAGTCAGCTCCTGCTGGGTAAGTGTGATTGTAAGTGTACTTGTAAAGGTCGGAGGCCTCCTTTACTTCATACACACACACTTCCATTGTGTTGAACACTTACTCGTGGTCCTCCATTACTCACTTAAAGACCCTCGGGACACTTTGCGTACCCTCCAATACACCCATCATTCTTGTTCTCCCCCTGTCATAGTCTCCTTCGCATTGACCCCAACCCCTCTCACTCCCACATACACTTCGTACAGAATGTCACTGTTATTGCTTAATTAATTAAAGTTCAAGAGGCTGGCACCTCAGAATGAAAAGAGCATACATTGACAGAAGGAGAGCTGGAGGTGAGAAGTGTCAAAGACTCTGTTATCTGACTAACTGGGCTGGTGTGTAGGGAGTGGACTTCACTTGCTTCACTTATGTATGATCAACTGAATCCGAGAAGTCAAATGTAAAAGTATTATGAATTGCTCTAGAATTATAATATTTATCTATTTTTTTATGTGTGTTCTAACCTCAAGCTTTTCAACTGCACGTTCTCTTTCTCCACTTCTGTCGTTGAATCTGTTTCATCATTACGGGCCCCTGAATAGAGTCCAGTAGGGCTGCTTTGTCTTTTTGTACACTGATAAACACACCAGCCAGACAAGCAGCCAGCCACATTTGAGGTGTGCATTTATCTGGTCACTTGTCCAAACAATAGGAGTGGATTTTATTGATTTACTGCGAATGAAGCAGGGATAAGCACGGCAAAAATGGCGTACTTGCAAATCCCTGACAACACTCAGGCAGTGCCCTAAAAGCATACTAAATGAATGCCATACACATACACGCACACAATAAGTCAGTGCAATAAAGTTGTCTTTGGAAGCAAACAAAGATCCAGTGATGTGCCTGTGTTTGTGGAGAAAAGAAAGATGAGAGAAAAATACGTCAATATGAGGAAACATATCAAAGCACAAAATCAGCTATGAGGAAAAGGACCCATTCACCAGTCTATGATTTCTAATAAAATGGCCTTTTCATCGTTTGTTTTCATCACTGTGGTTCTAGTATCGCAGCAGAGGGAAAGGACACGCTTTTCAGGTCAGTGGAGATGGTGCCAAGGCCTCTGGCTGGTCATGGCTCAATCCCTGAACCCGCTGAGTGCAACAGTGCATATGGAAGAGATATAGATGACTTATTCAAAGTGAAGTAACACACTCCCTGGCCAACTCTCCAGGCAAAAATGGCTGTTTCTAAAAGAACAAACCGATCTGTTGTTAATCGTTTCACTCCCAGCCGAAGGGTTGAGGATACCGTGCCATCCAGATGTCCTTCTCCCCACCCACGTCCAAAATGCTCCTCCTGAGGGAACCTTAACTAGTCCCAGGGCCAGATGGGAAATGTAATCTCGCCAGGGTCTGGGTTTCGCTCTGGTTCTCCTGTCAGTTGAATATGTTTGGAATACTGTCAGGTGCACAAGAAGAGAATTCTGAGCTTTTTGGCCACTTACATCTGCAATTCCATTCTTTCAGTCACTACCCATAGCTCTTGAGTATAGGTGAGGGTTGCACCTAGCTTCATTGTGAATTGATCTAGTTTGTCCATTAAACAATTTGGTCTCACTCCCAAATGGTCAAATACCGACGGTTATTCAGTGCCCTACCATACCAAATTCTGCTCCAAAATTGAACACTTTAAAGTTTCTTTAAATATGTATCAATTATTTCTCCAAATATTTATCAGTCACTTTTCAAAATCCACATATTTCCAGCAAACTTCATGAAGAACAATTCGGGCAAACTGCATCACAAATCTGTATTTACCAAATATAGCTCAGCTACAAACACAAAAGCGTTAAACTTGACAGCACGTTAGCGGTTGCTAACTACCATAATTACCATAAAGCACAGAAATCTGGCTCCATTTTTATCAACGTTTTTTGACACCTGGAAGGACAGTCATTATTGGGTCTGAGCCATAGGAGTCAAAATAAAGTCAAATAAACATAAACCAAGCTCTTTTCCTAAACTTATCCAAGCGCTTTTGTTGCCTAAACCTAACTTCCTGTGAAGAAGTAAAGACACTATGCATGTAACTAGTGGAAACTGACTTGACTCCTTGAAAACTGACGGCAGAAGGGTACCTAGCGCATCGAGTATGAAAGTTAGATCCACTGACCAAGTGTCAGTATTTGACCAGTTGGGAGTAAGAATATGTTGTGTAGAATGCTCCCTTAAATACTGGCTGGTCGTTGCAATATTAACAACCATGACTTAATTGACCTGCTTAATTGGCCGTCCGATCAACAACCCCAAAAAATGGAAATTGGGATTCAAACTATTTTCTTGGACCATTCCATTTAATTTACAATGCCAGTAGTTTTTTCCAAATTCTTGTTTTCTATTATCTGCACATTTCAACTACCGTAGGGTTATGGTTAGGTAAAGATTGTGGCCATAGCTAATGAGCAATAGTTTAGATATAAGGAAAATAGAGCACTGTTAAGGTTGGGGAAAAAATAGTGGTTAGAGACATTAACTTCAGGTAACAGACATTAACAGGACCACCCTTAGTTTCCTCCACGCTACATAAAGGGCACACTACTTCCTGCATTGGCACTGGATTAAATTCTCTCTCCAACCAACATTTCCACCGACCAATTTTAAAAAAAGATTGTCCCCATTAGTCCTTGGACACAATAATATGGGAAAACAGTGTCCAGGTTGACAAAAGTACGTGCTATGTCGATACATTTCATCTTTATTTAAGCACAACCACTTCAGTACTGGACCCAAACGATGATGCCAAGTAGAGATCTAGGACATTCATGATGAAGTTGCAAAGTTGCCATAACTTGTCAAGCCGTTGAGAATTTCCGGGCTCCTGTCCTGCGTTGTACTGTTCATTAGTCTGCTGCTGGCCATATGTAGATGCGGGGGGGGTGAGACACTCTCTTGACAGCTGAGACTGCTGAGACAGAGGAAAAGAAATTGGACTGGATGGAACTCTATATTATCTGCATCCTCATTATCTACTGCACCTGATGTAAAATAACTGCCGTTACGGCTCCTTCTGGTGGTAGTTTGCCCTCCTGCAAGAGCTTATCAGTGAGGAGAAGCCACATCTTACTCCTCATGCCGCCTGTAAACTCCCTGCAGGCTGGAATTGTGTGACTACTTGTGTGTACTGTACAGACGGAACTGCAGAACACTTTTTAGCTGGGTAGACACTCAATTGACTCATTGATTTCCAATAAAATCACACGTGAAATCAGAACATGTCAGGGGCTCGTATTCATAAAGCTTCCTAGTACAAAGAGTTGCTATGTGCAGAGGAGGGGGGACTGGCATAATTGGCAAAGAGTCCTACACAGGCCTAAAAATACATTTCACACATTCTAAAATAAATAGATTTCTCTGAGCATCGCGGACGCCATTGTCCATGGCCCTAGAGCAACACACATGGAAGTTGTTAAGACGTGACCCTATCGCTAGGCCTGCCAAAACAGTTGCATCACCCTTACAAGTACATTTGTTTTTTTACGACGTGACAATGCTCTTGTTGGGGTATGGTTAGGTGTAAGAAAAGAAAGAAAATGAGTTAGGTATAGTCAGGCTATTATCCTATACTGTTCCTTGCTATAAAAGAAAGTACGACTTCCTCCTACTCTCTCGTTGGAGTCATAATTCATGCCATGGCTGTAATTTAGTTTGCCACTAGAAGTGTTGAAGCATGTTCTGTATCCGGGAAATATCTGGAAATTGTTATACGTCCATACCTGCTGATGCCTCTATTGCAGCCTCCCCTCATCTTCTTGAGGACCCTACCTCTGGGTTTGGCAGCAGTTGTCTGTCTCACATGGCGAGGTGACATGGGGAGTCATTTTTGGCAGCTCCTGCCATCAAAGCTTGCCAGTTCTTTCCACAGCCACTGCTACATGGTGCCAAACTGAGAAATGAAGCATGTTATCTGTAACTAATACAGTCCATCTCTGCTGTGGGATTAGCTGACATCATCCTTACTGGGCTGTCCTGCCATCCACTGTGTGAAACGCTGCTGATCAGAGCGAAGGTTCAACGAGCCGATGTCAAAGCAGCTCTGAACCTTATTGGATTTTTTATTTTTTTTTGAACCACCTGCAGTTTCAGCTGGAGATTCCACTGGATTTCCAGTTTGGTTACTATGTCGAAAAAATGAAAGAGGGATGTTTTCCACAGGGGCTTTTGATTTTGTGATATAATTTAATTGTACTATAGTTCACCTTAAAGGGATAGGTTGGGTGTTTTAAGTAGGGTGCTATGAAGTATTTATCCGCAGAAGATGACGGTTGGCACACCGCAAGTATGGAGAAAAGGTATTAGCACGGGTGCAAAGCAATGTACTACTGTGGACGCAGGCAGCAGCAAAATACATTTTAGCTAGCAAAAAGACAATATCAGTACAATACTAGTCTGCGCTAGATTTAGAATATTTTCACCGCTTTACCTTGCCGTCAGACAGCCCTTTTCGATTGGGAACTGAAGCCGTTTTTTTATGCTTTATTCAAAGCCACTACACTCCTTTGACAAAATCTGTAATTTTACCTCACAGAGCATAGGAGTTGCTGGTCTACTGCCGCCATGTTCGGTCAGTTTGTTCTTGTATTGTGTGGTTAATCCGAAGTAATCCTTTCAAACAACAAATTCACCAAACAATTGCTGTTTTGGTGAATGGAGTGTTGTGGCTTTGAGGAGAGCATCGATTACGGCTGCAGTTCCCATCGAAAAGGGCTGTCTGATGGAAGGGAAAGCAATGAAAATATTTGAAGTATTGCGTACACTTAAAGTAATAATATTGAAAAAGAACTCATACAACCCCAAAATCAGAACAATCTCTTTAATATGTTGATATTTAGACTGTAGATTAAATCAAACGTTAATCTATTTTGTTCTCATTTTCCCTTTAATTTAAATAAGAAATCTCCAAAGACTTGCTCACGAATGAATTCATCTTCTAATGGCAGATTTGAAGCATATATTTGTCTGCAAGTCCCCAATTCCTCAGAGTCAGCTGCAATGACGTGCAATATCTCCATAGACAGAAAACAAACAGAGAGCAGTCATGTCTTCCAGGCCTGCTGTTGACAAAAACTGCAGATCAGTGGGTGTCAAATTTATTTACAAAATACAGCTTTAGTTTTAAGCTTGGAGTCAAATAGAGCGTCCTAACTTCCAGTTTGTTTATGTGTGTGTTGTACAGAGCGGTGGCCTGGGGGAAGGCTATGCCATCCTCTGTTATTCAAGTTTGTTTTCTGCTGTTCAAGGGGCAGAGGACGCGCTGGTAAAAACACACTTAATGTGGTCCAGGGGCATTGCTTTATAATTTCCCAAGGAATGAAAGATAACATTACCTGAAGTTTGAATCCTCAGTCTCAGAAAGCGTAGTCCCCAGCAGTAGTTTTTACAACTGTTTTGTGTTGTAGTGATTGGATTAATGAAAATGTGGTAGTATTGATAAGCTCCGACTTGACTGGTGCTTTTTATTAGTACTTTTAATGTTTTGGTGTCATTTATTATAATCCTCCAGCATGCGTCTGCTCTGCTCTATTTGTCAGGCTGAGCACCTCCAGCTACACACCCATAGACACAAACACACACATGCAGAAAGTGTGAGCAGATAAGGCCGCTGAAGTGGTCGATACTCGAGTTGAAGGCAACTATGCTTATTACTGTAAATTCAATAAAATATTTGCGAGTAAAATGGCAATACTTTACCAATACATAAACAGCACGGTCTTGTAAACAAAAGTGAAACCTAATTCAATCAGCTCAAGCATAGCTAAGAGCTTTTTTTGTAAACCTCTCTGTTGGCTGAGACAAAGCAGCCAGAAGGACATGAGGAAGGATGGATACTGACTAATGTCTGTGTTCTTCATTTGTTATAAATTCCTTATCTATTTTATTGACAGTGGAGTTGTACAGAAGTAAAGCTCACAGGACATCTGTAGCCCGCTCCTCATCAAGGTTATATACGTTAGCCGCTACTAGCATAACCCATAAACTGTCTAGGTGCATCAAGGCTAATGCAGGCACCAGGATTTGACAAAGAGGAGTGATGTGTGGAACTAATAGGTACCTGGTTCTGCTGGAACAATTTTGATCTCAAAACTGTTAATGACCTAAGAACAGGAGTAAAAATCAAAAGCTTTTATGGGAGTAATGTAATCCCTCTAAATTCCTTAATTAGTTATACATTTTTAGCAGGTGATTATTTTATAAATTTGTCAGTATTTGTTTTTGTAATACCCATCCTGGCCACAAGTGGCTGAAGTCCACACACATATGTGCGTGTGTATATATATATATATGTGTGTGTGTGTGTTAGCAAGTTATGTAATGTTAATGTCTTTATTTTGGCTAGTAAAATGTATTTTAATCAGCGCTAGTCTGCCAATAGGGAAAACTTTTTATAAAATGGGTAGTTGGACCTGCTAATATTAATCTTTTCCACCTGTTTCACATATGATTTTTTATATTTTAGACACTTTAAAACATTATCCTGAGAAAAACTATTTTATTTTCACCTGTTCTGCGGACACAGGAGGGGGAAACTAATTTGATTAGTGATAGAAAATGAATCAACAGAATTATTTTTATATTCTCACTTTATCTCACTTTTTATCTCTCATAGCAACAGATAACCACATTTCTAAACTTGCATATTCTGTGTGCTAATCAAAGCAGGCACACACGACCTTGTCTGCAGAAGACCCTCTTTTTCTGGATAGATCATCAGTTAAATGAGTGTCTTCCAGGACTTATAAGAGATGAAGGGAGATTTGAAATGGGCCTGTGGCGGTTGAGGATTTCAGGAACAATGAAGAGCAGGGCTTTAATCATTGCTCCTTTAAAAGGCTAAGGGCACAATACCAGAGAAGACAGTCTTAATGAAAGTGAAGGGGGGGGGGATGCTGAAAAGGAACCAAAACTCTGATTGTGTTACATGCTCACATTAAGTCTGTTGACAAGAGTAAGGATTTAAAATGTAATGGCGCTATCTAGACCAAGTTTTTGGTTTGTCCTTTCCGGGTTACCGTAGATACATGACGGGCGGCTCCATAGAGAGGAACAGCTCCGTATGTATGTAGATAGAAATGGCTCATTATAAGCTTATGAAACAAAACGATTATTATTTTCATGTGAAGATGCACTTAGAAAAACATGCTTATTAGTATTTAGTTCCATAAGCCCACTGGCCCTTTAACGTTTACATGCTGGATAAAGTGTAGTAATGCACTGCTGTTCTTTTTCTGAATCATTATCAAACAATTAGTTCTCTAACTCCATAGAGTTCTGATGTAGGATTGTTGATAACCTGACAATATGTAGATCTTTGTCATTTATCCTTGAAGCTAATTAATTCTTTTTCTGTTTGATGTTGGCCTCCGTAATATTACCAGACTCTGATTGAAGATCCCACAGGCTGGCCTGCGGGGGAGTGTTTAGTCTGCAAACAATAGAAGTGCGTATCACAGAAATGACTCTTGTTCATCTGTTCCCGTCAGCAAATAGGTGTTTTAGTGCCATCTCTTTCTTTATGTTGTGCATACCATAGGGATCGGCTGTTGGCTTCAAATGGCGTATGAAGCACCAATAAATGGCCACTTTTCAATCAAGTATCACACTCCGGAGGGATGGCAATACAATAATTGATGAAAAATAACAGGAGGTGCCAAACAACTTTGACGGAGAGTGGTTAAGTTGCAGTTTTCCATGCTGCTGAATGGTGAGAATGGTGATTGGTGCTACAATGTACAGTAGGTCAATTCAAATTAAAAGTTTGTGCCAAGCCAGTGGATGCATTTAAGGTTGGTGGTGGCAGATACCAAAAATATTGTCATTGTATATTTCTTCAAACGAAATGAATAAATGTTGCTGTTTCTGAACCCAAAATACATATCAAGAAAAATGTTTCCTATCCGCCTCGTATCACCCTTCCAGAAACGCACATTGACACGAAATTGAAATGATTAATAAGGTCTGGGCAACAGAAACACTTGGTTAAGGTTAGAAAAGAGATCCTGGTTTGTGTTCAAATATTAAAGTAACAAAGTAACGTAACAGCATGACAATGCAACGTAACAATGTCCCTACCACAAACATATAACAACCACCCTTAACGTACATTCTTACGTAACATTTCATAACAACCACAACAACGACACTAGCGTAAAAAGATCACAAAATAAAATATAAATAAATTAAGCCCATATTGGACTTATTAGCATATCAACCATAAAAACGTAACTAGAGTGAATAAAAAACAAAGCATAAAATATAAATAAAAATACATACCGCCCTTGGCGGACTTTCTTGCAAAAAGACAACCACAACAACTTAACTAGTTTCAATAAATAACATAACGGACTTTCTCTCATATTGTTTCATACCAAACATTACAACGTAACATAACCAGTGTGAACTCAACATTACACTTTTGGTTTCAGACGGTCCTTGGTGAAAGTCCTGTGTCTGGTTGACCCTCTCACCCACGCTTAGTGGACTTTCTCACTTGTTATGATGGAATACCATAACTTTCAATGACGGGGGCTGATAAACTACCGCCACATGCTGAACAAACCACCACATTCAGAGTATCTGCACAATGCCACCATTTTTCTAGTTATGTTTATTTGAGCTTATATTTTAAAGATTAGCATTATTAACTTAAATACATTTCACTAAGTAGCTCTGTGCATATCAACTTATTTTTTTCTTCTCAGAGAGATCTATCTGTCTGCTTGATATAAAAATCTGACATGCCACCAAAATCTGAGGATAAGGGGGCACAGTTAGGTAGAGGCCAGATCCATTAACGCAGCTTTAAAACTGTGATTATGAGAACTCAACATCTGATATTTAAACATGATAAGTTGAGTAACAGAAGAGTAAACTTTGACCTACCCTTCATTGTCCAGACGGATGCCTCAGGACTGGGGCTGGGGGCCGTCTTGTTACAGGGGGAGGGAGACCAGTGGAGGCCGATCCTATACATCAGTCGCAAACTCTTCCCCAGAGAGACCAGGTATTCCACGGTAGAGAAGGAGTGTCTGGCCATCAAGTGGGCACTGGACACTCTGAAGTACTACTTGATGGGGAAAGAGTTTGTGCTAGAGACTGACCACCGGCCACTGCAATGGATGCATCGCATGAGGGACAGTAACGCCCGGATTACGCGGTGGTATCTGTCTTTGCAGCCGTATAAGTTCACTGTCCAGTACAAGGCTGGAAAAGACA